>NC_092708.1:400896170-401016597 GCF_047496885.1 Scyliorhinus torazame | reverse complement strand
GGTACGGGACCCACACACACTGACTCACTGGGGTACGGAACCCACACACACTGACTCTCACTGGGGTACGGGTTCCACACACACTGACTCTCACTGTTGTACGGGTCCCACACACATTGACTCTCACTGGGGTACGGGTCCCACACACACACTGGCTCTCACTGGGGTACGGGTTCCACACACACTGACTCTCACTGGGGTACAGTCCCACACACACTGACTCTCACTGGGGTACGGGACCCACACACTGACTCTCACTGGGATACGGGTCCCACACACACTGACTCTCACTGGGGGACAGTTCCACACACACTGACTCTCACTGGGGTACGGGTCCCCCACACACTGACTCTCACTGGGGTACGGGTTCCACACACACTGACTGTCACTGGGGTACAGGCCCTACACACACTGACTCTCACTGGGGTACGGGCCCCACACACACTGACTCTCACTGGGGTACGGGTCCCCCACACACTGACTCTCACTGGGGTATGGGTTCCACACACACTGACTCTCACTGGGGTACGGGTCCCCCACACACTGACTCTCACTGGGGTACGGGTTCCACACACACTGACTCTCACTGGGGTACGGGCCCCACACACACTGACTCTCTCTGGGGTACAGTCCCACACACACTGACTCACACTGGGGTACGGGACCCACACACACTGACTCTCACTGGGGTACGGGTTCCACACACACTGACTCACACTGGGGTACGGGTTCGACACACACTGACTCTCACTAGGGTACAGGTCCCCCACACACTGACTCTCACTGGGGTACGGGTTCGACACACACTGACTCTCACTGGGGTACGGGTCCCACACACACTGACTCTCACTGGGGTACGGGTCCCACACACACTGACTCTCACTGGGGTACGGGTCCCACACACACTGACTCTCACTGGGGTACGGGTCCCACACACACTGACTCTCACTGGGGTACGGGTCCCACACACACTGACTCTCACTGGGGTACGGGTCCCACACACACTGACTCTCACTCGGGTACAGTCCCACACACACTGACTCTCACTGGGGTACGGGTCCCACACACACTGACTATCACTGGGTACAGTTCCACACACACTGACTCTCACTGGGCTACGGGTCCCACACACACTGACTCTCACTGGGGGACTGTTCCACACACACTGACTCTCACTGGGGTACGGGCCCCACACACACTGACTCTCACTGGGGTACGGGTCCCACACACACTGACTCTCACTGGGGTACGGGTCCCACACACACTGACTCTCACTGGGGTACGGGTCCCCCACACACTGACTCTCACTGGGGTACGGGTCCCACACACACTGACTCTCACTGGGGTACGGGTCCCCCACACACTGACTCTCACTGGGTACGGGTCCCACACACACTGACTCTCACTTGGGTATGGGTTCCACACACACTGGCTCTCACTGGGGTACGGGTCCCACACACACTGACTCTCACTGGGGGACAGGTCCCACACACTGACTCTCACTGTGGTACGGGTCCCACACACTCTGACTCTCACTGGGGGACAGGTCCCACACACTGAGTCTCACTGGGGTACGGGTCCCACACACTCTGACTCTCACTGGGGGACAGGTCCCACACACTGACTCTCACTGTGGTACGGGTCCCACACACACTGACTCTCACTGGGGTACGGAACCCACACACACTGACTCTCACTGGGGTACGGGTTCCACACACACTGACTCTCACTGTGGTACGGGTCCCACACACACAGACTCTCACTGGGGTACGGGTTCCACACACACTGACTCTCACTGGGGTACATGTCCCACACACACTGACTCTCACTGGGGTACGGGTCCCACACACACTGACTCTCACTGGGGTACGGGCCCCACACACACTGACTCTCACTGGGGTACGGGCCCCACACACACTGACTCTCACTGTGGTACGGGTCCCACACACACTGACTCTCACTGGGGTACGGGTTCCATACACACTGACTCTCACTGGGGTACAGGTCCCACACACACTGACTCTCACTGGGCTACAGGTCCAACACACACGACTCTCACTGGGGTACGGGTCCCACACACACTGACTCTCACTGGGGTACGGGTCCCACACATACTGACTCTCACTGGGGTACGGGCCCCACACACACTGACTCTCACTAGGGTACGGGTTCCACACACACTGACTCTCACTGGGGTACGGGTCCCACACACACTGACTCTCACTGGGGTATGGATCCCCCACACACTGACTCTCACTGGGGTATGGGTTCCACACACACTGACTGTCACTGGGGTACGGGCCCCACACACACTGACTCTCACTGGGGTACGGGTCCCCCACAGACTGACTCTCACTGGGGTACGAGGTCCACACACACTGACTCTCACTGGGGTACGGGCCCCACACACACTGACTCTCACTGGGGTACGGGTCCCACTCACTGACTCTCACTGGGGTACGGAACCCACACACACTGACTCTCACTGGGGTACGGGCCCCACACACACTGACTCTCACTGGGGTACGGGTCCCCCACACACTGACTCTCACTGGGGTACGAGGTCCACACACACTTACTCTCACTGGGGTACGGGCCCCACACACACTGACTCTCACTGGGGTACGGGCCCCACACACACACTGACTCTCACTGGGGTACAGGTCCCACACACACTGACTCTCACTGGGGTACAGGACCCACACACACTGACTCACTGGGGTACGGAACCCACACACACTGACTCTCACTGGGGTACGGGTTCCACACACACTGACTCTCACTGTTGTACGGGTCCCAGACGCATTGACTCTCACTGGGGTACGGGTCCCACACACACTGGCTCTCACTGGGGTACGGGTTCCACACACACTGACTCTCACTGGGGTACGGGTCCCACACAAACTGACTCTCACTTGGGTACGGGTCCCACACACACTGACTCTCACTGGGGTGCAGTCCCACACACACTGACTCTCACTGGGGTACGGGACCCACACACTGAATCTCACTGGGATACGGTCCCACACACACTGACTCTCACTGGGGGACAGTTCCACACACACTGACTCTCACTGGGGTACGGGTCCCCCACACACTGACTCTCACTGGGGTACGGGTTCCACACACACTGACTGTCACTGGGGTACAGGCCCTACACACACTGACTCTCACTGGTGTACAAAGAACAAAGAACAAAGAAATGTACAGCACAGGAACAGGCCCTTCGGCCCTCCAAGCCCGTGCCGACCATACTGCCCGACTAAACTACAATCTTCTACACTTCCTGGGTCCGTATCCTTCTATTCCCATCCTATTCATATATTTGTCAAGATGCCCCTTAAATGTCCCTATCGTCCCTGCCTCCACTACCTCCTCCGGTAGTGAGTTCCAGGCACCCACTACCCTCTGCGTAAAAAACTTGCCTCGTACATCTACTCTAAACTTTGCCCCTCTCACCTTAAACCTATGCCCCCTAGTAATTGACCCCTCTACCCTGGGGAAAAGCCTCTGACTATCCACTCTGTCTATGCCCCTCATAATTTTGTATACCTCTATCAGGTCGCCCCTCAACCTCCTTCGTTCCAGTGAGAACAAACCGAGTTTATTCAATCGCTCCTCATAGCTTATGCCCTCCATACCAGGCAACATTCTGGTAAATCTCTTCTGCACCCTCTCTAAAGCCTCCACATCCTTCTGGTAGTGTGGCGACCAGAATTGAACACTATACTCCAAGTGTGGCCTAACTAAGGTTCTATACAGCTGCAACATGACTTGCCAATTCTTATACTCAATGCCCCGGCCAATGAAGGCAAGCATGCCGTATGCCTTCTTGACTACCTTCTCCACCTGTGTAGCCCCTTTCAGTGATCTGTGGACCTGTACTCCTAGATCTCTTTGACTTTCAATACTCTTGAGGGTTCTACCATTCACTGTATATTCCCTACCTGCATTAGCCCTTCCAAAATGCATTACCTCACATTTGTCCAGGTTAAACTCCATCTGCCATCTCTCCGCCCAAGTCTCCAGACAATCTAAATCCTGCTGTATCCTCAGACAGTCCTCATCGCTATCCGCAATTCCACCAACCTTTGTGTCGTCTGCAAACTTACTAATCAGACCAGTTACATTTTCCTCCAAATCATTTATATATACTACAAAGAGCAAAGGTCCCAGCACTGATCCCTGTGGAACACCACTGGTCACAGCCCTCCAATTAGAAAAGCATCCCTCCATTGCTACCCTCTGCCTTCTATGGCCTAGCCAGTTCTGTATCCACCTTGCCAGTTCACCCCTGATCCCGTGTGACTTCACCTTTTGTACTAGTCTACCATGAGGGACCTTGTCAAAGGCCTTACTGAAGTCCATATAGACAACATCTACTGCCCTACCTGCATCAATCATCTTAGTGACCTCCTCGAAAAACTCTATCAAGTTAGTGAGACACGACCTCCCCTTCACAAAACCGTGCTGCCTCTCACTAATACGTCCATTTGCTTCCAAATGGGAGTAGATCCTGTCTCGAAGAATTCTCTCCAGTAATTTCCCTACCACTGAAGTAAGGCTCACCGGCCTGTAGTTCCCGGGATTATCCCTGCCACCCTTCTTAAACAGAGGAACAACATTGGCTATTCTCCAGTCCTCCGGGACATCCCCTGAAGACAGCGAGGATCCAAAGATTTCTGTCAAGGCCTCAGCAATTTCCTCTCCAGCCTCCTTCAGTATTCTGGGGTAGATCCCATCCGGCCCTGGGGACTTATCTACCTTAATATTTTTTAAGACACCCAACACCTCGTCTTTTTGGATCACAATGTGATCCAGGCTATCTACACCCCCTTCTCCAGACTCAACATCTACCAATTCCTTCTCTTTGGTGAATACTGATGCAAAGTATTCATTTAGTACCTCGCCCATTTCCTCTGGCTCCACACATAGATTCCCTTGCCTATCCTTCAGTGGGCCAACCCTTTCCCTGGCTACCCTCTTGCTTTTTATGTAAGTGTAAAAAGCCTTGGGATTTTCCTTAACCCTATTTGCCAATGACTTTTCATGACCCCTTCTAGCCCTCCTGACTCCTTGCTTAAGTTCCTTCCTACTTTCCTTATATGCCACACAGGCTTCGTCTGTTCCCAGCCTTTTAGCCCTGACAAATGCCTCCTTTTTCTTTTTGACGAGGCCTACAATATCACTCGTCATCCAAGGTTCCCGAAAATTGCCGTATTTATCTTTCTTCCTCACAGGAACATGCCTGTCCTGTATTCCTTTCAACTGACACTTGAAAGCCTCCCACATGTCAGATGTTGATTTGCCCTCAAACATCCGCCCCCAATCTATGTTCTTCAGTTCCCGCCTAATATTGTTATAATTAGCCTTCCCCCAATTTAGCACATTCATCCTCGGACCACTCTTATCCTTGTCCACCAGTACTTTAAAACTTACTGAATTGTGGTCACTGTTACCGAAATGCTCCCCTACTGAAACATCTACCACCTGGCCGGGCTCATTCCCCAATACCAGGTCCAGTACCGCCCCTTCCCTAGTTGGACTGTTTACATATTGTTTTAAGAAGCCCTCCTGGATGCTCCTTACAAACTCTGCCCCGTCTAAGCCCCTGGCACTAAGTGAGTCCCAGTCAATATTGGGGAAGTTGAAGTCTCCCATCACCACAACCCTGTTGTTTTTACTCTTTTCCAAAATCTGTCTACCTATCTGCTCCTCTATCTCCCGCTGGCTGTTGGGAGGCCTGTAGTATACCCCCAACATTGTGACTGCACCCTTCTTATTCCTGATCTCTACCCATATAGCCTCACTGCCCTCTGAGGTGTCCTCTCGCTGTATAGCTGTGATACTCTCCTGAACAAGTAGCGCAACTCCGCCTCCCCTTTTACATCCCCCTCTATCCCGCCTGAAACATCTAAATCCTGGAACGTTTAGCTGCCAATCCTGCCCTTCCCTCAACCAGGTCTCTGTAATGGCAACAACATCATAGTTCCAAGTAGTAATCCAAGCTCTAAGTTCATCTGCCTTACCCGTAATGCTCCTTGCATTAAAACATATGCACTTCAGGCCACCAGACCCGCTGTGTTCAGCAACTTCTCCCCGTCTGCGCTGCCTCAGAGCCACACTGTCCCTATTCCCTAGTTCTCCCTCAATGCTCTCACCTTCTGACCTATTGCTCCCGTGCCCACCCCCCTGCCATACTAGTTTAAACCCTCCCGTGTGACACTAGCAAACCTCGCGGCCAGGATATTTATGCCTCTCCGGTTTAGATGCAACCCGTCCATCTTATACAGGTCACACCTGCCCCGGAAGAGCTCCCAGTGGTCCAGATAACAGAAACCCTCCCTCCTACACCAGCTGTTTAGCCACGTGTTTGTCTGCTCTATCTTCCTATTTCTAGCCTCACTGGCACGTGGCACAGGGAGTAATCCCGAGATTACAACCCTCGAGGTCCTGTCTTTTAACTTTCTGCCTAGCTCCCTGAACTCCTGCTGCAGGACCTCATGCCCCTTCCTGCCTATGTCGTTAGTACCAATATGTACAACGACCTCTGCCTGTTTGCCCTCCCCCTTCAGGATTCCCTCTACCCGTTCGGAGACATCCTGGACCCTGGCACCAGGGAGGCAACATACCATCCTGGAGTCTCTTTCACGTCCACAGAAGCGCCTATCTGTGCCCCTGACTATAGAGTCCCCTATAACTATTACTCTTCTGCGCTTTGACCCTCCCTTCTGAACATCAGAGCCAGCCGTGGTGCCACTGCTCTGGCTGCTGCTGTTTTCCCCTGATAGGCTATCCCCCCCGACAGTATCCAAAGGGGTATATCTGTTCGAGAGGGGGACAACCACAGGGGATTCCTGCACTGACTGCCTGCCCTTTCTGGTGGTCACCCATTTCTCTGCCTGCACCTTGGGTGTGACCACACTTACATAACTGCGATCTATGACGCTTTCCGCCACCTGCATGCTCCTAAGTGCATCCAATTGCTGCTCCAACCGAACCATGCGGTCTGTGAGGAGCTGCAGTTGGGTGCACTTTCTGCAGATGAAGCCATCCGGGACGCTGGAAGCCTCCCGGACCTGCCACATCTCACAGTCAGAGCACAGCACCCCTCTAACTGACATTGCGTCAATTAATTAAAATTAAAATTTGTCTTTTTTTTTTTAAATACTTTTTTTTAAATTTCAAAGTTACTGTCAACTATCTGTTTCCTAGCACTAGATTTCTAATAGAAATGCGATAGCTAACTATAATATTCTCCGATCTCTGGCTTAGATATCCTCTAAATTATAATTAAGTTATTATGTTTAATTAGTTCCCAAATACTCAAAAAAATTTAGGTTAGAATCACAACCAGCCACTCAGGTCACAGCTTTTCTGTGATGTCACTTCAGTTTCCCCCCGACACACACAATTTGAAAAACAGGTATAAAAGTAAAAATCACTTGCTTACCTTCTGAGATGTTCTCAGGTTCTCTCGCTGACAGAGACTGCTCCTCCACCTCCAATCCTTGACCTGCACAATGCTAATAATATAATAATATAATATGGCACTTACCTTACACCAATGGGTCTTATTATTAGGTTAGAGGAGGAGGGCGGGTGGGAGACACTACACGTGTAGTGTCTCGGGTTTCCTCTCCACCAGAATTTATTGGTTGGGGGGGGGGGGGGGGGGGACTTGCCAGAGGTCGAACTTCCGGTTCCCGCCGAAATCCAAAGGGCTGCTCCTGTAAAGGTAAGGCTTTTAATCTAACTACTCACCTCCCAGAGGGCCCCTGCGCACCGCTGCCGCCGAAATCCAAAGGGCTGCTCCTGTAAAGGTAAGGCTTTTAAATTCACTACTCACCTCCCAGAGGGCCCCTGCGCACCGCTGCCGCCGAAATCCAAAGGGCTGCTCCTGTAAAGGTAAGGCTTTTAAATTCACTACTCACCTCCCAGAGGGCCCCTGCGCACCGCTGCCGCCGAAATCCAAAGGGCTGCTCCTGTAAAGGTAAGGCTTTTAAATTCACTACTCACCTCCAAGAAGGCCCCTGCGCACCGCTGCCGCCGAAATCCAAAGGGCTGCTCCTGTAAAGGTAAGGCTTTTAAATTCACTACTCACCTCCAAGAAGGCCCCTGCGCACCGCTGCCGCAGAAATCCAAAGGGCTGCTCCTGTAAAGGTAAGGCTTTTAAATTCACTACTCACCTCCCAGAGGGCCCCTGCGCACCGCTGCCGCCGAAATCCAAAGGGCTGCTCCTGTAAAGGTAAGTGCTTTTAAATTCACTACTCACCTCCAAGGGCCCCACACACACTGACTCTCACTGGGGTACGGGTCCCCCACACACTGACTCTCACTGGGGTATGGGTTCCACACACACTGACTCTCACTGGGGTACGGGACCCACACACACTGACTCTCACTGGGGTACGGGTTCCACACACACTGACTCACACTGGGGTACGGGTTCGACACACACTGACTCTCACTAGGGTACAGGTCCCCCACACACTGACTCTCACTGGGGTACGGGTTCGACACCCACTGACTCTCACTGGGGTACGGGTTCCACACACACTGACTCACACTGGGGTACGGGTTCGACACACACTGACTCTCACTAGGGTACAGGTCCCCCACACACTGACTCTCACTTGGGTACGGGTTCGACACACACTGACTCTCACTGGGGTACGGGTCCCACACACACTGACTCTCACTGGGGTACGGGTCCCACATACACTGACTCTCACTGGGGTACGGGTCCCACACACACTGACTCTCACTGGGGTATGGGTCCCACACACACTGACTCTCTCTGGGGTACAGGTCCCACACACACTGACTCTCACTGGGGTACGGGTCCCACACACACTGACTCTCACTGGGGTACAGTCCCACACACACTGACTCTCACTGGGGTACGGGTCCCACACACACTGACTCTCACTGGGTACAGTTCCACACACACTGACTCTCACTGGGCTACGGGTCCCACACACACTGACTCTCACTGGGGTACAGTCCCACACACACTGACTCTCACTGGGGGACAGTTCCACACACACTGACTCTCACTGGGGGACTGTTCCACACACACTGACTCTCACTGGGGTACGGGCCCCACACACACTGACTCTCACTGGGGTACGGGTCCCACACACACTGACTCTCACTGGGGTACGGGTCCCACACACACTGACTCTCACTGGGGTACGGGTCCCCCACACACTGACTCTCACTGGGGTACGGGTTCCACACACACTGGCTCTCACTGGGGTACGGGTCCCACACACACTGACTCTCACTGGGGTACGGGTCCCACACACACTGACTCTCACTGGGATACGGGCCCCACACACACTGACACTCACTGGGGTACGGGTCCCACACACTGACTCTCACTGTGGTACGGGCCCCACACACACTGACTCTCACTGGGGTACGGGTCCCACACACACTGACTCTCACTGGGGTACGGGTTCGACACCCACTGACTCTCACTGGGGTACGGGTTCCACACACACTGACTCACACTGGGGTACGGGTTCGACACACACTGACTCTCACTAGGGTACAGGTCCCCCACACACTGACTCTCACTTGGGTACGGGTTCGACACACACTGACTCTCACTGGGGTACGGGTCCCACACACACTGACTCTCACTGGGGTACGGGTCCCACATACACTGACTCTCACTGGGGTACGGGTCCCACACACACTGACTCTCACTGGGGTATGGGTCCCACACACACTGACTCTCTCTGGGGTACGGGTCCCACACACACTGACTCTCACTGGGGTACGGGTCCCACACACACTGACTCTCACTGGGGTACAGTCCCACACACACTGACTCTCACTGGGGTACGGGTCCCACACACACTGACTCTCACTGGGTACAGTTCCACACACACTGACTCTCACTGGGCTACGGGTCCCACACACACTGACTCTCACTGGGGTACAGTCCCACACACACTGACTCTCACTGGGGGACAGTTCCACACACACTGACTCTCACTGGGGGACTGTTCCACACACACTGACTCTCACTGGGGTACGGGCCCCACACACACTGACTCTCACTGGGGTACGGGTCCCACACACACTGACTCTCACTGGGGTACGGGCCCCACACACACTGACTCTCACTGGGGTACCGTCCCACACACACTGACTCTCACTGGGGTACGGGTCCCACACACACTGACTCTCACTGGGGTACGGGTCCCCCACACACTGACTCTCACTGGGGTACGGGTCCCACACACACTGACTCTCACTGGGGTACGGGTCCCCCACACACTGACTCTCACTGGGGTACGGGTCCCACACACACTGACTCTCACTGGGGTACGGGTCCCACACACACTGACTCTCACTGGGGTACGGGCCCCACACACACTGACTCTCACTGCGGTACGGGTCCCACACACACTGACTCTCACTGGGGTACGGGTCCCACACACACTGACTCTCACTGGGGTACGGGCCCCACACACACTGACTCTCACTGGGGTACGGGTCCCACACACACTGACTCTCACTGGGGTACGGGTCCCACACACACTGACTCTCACTGGGGTACGGGTTCCACACACACTGGCTCTCACTGGGGTACGGGTCCCACACACACTGACTCTCACTGGGGTACGGGTCCCACAGACACTGACTCTCACTGGGGTACGGGTTGCACACACACTGACTCTCACTGGGGTACGGGTTCCACACACACTGACTCTCACTGGGGTACGGGTCCCTCACACACTGACTCTCACTGGGGTACGGGTCCCCCACACACTGACTCTCACTGGGGTACGGGTCCCCCACACACTGATTCTCACTGGGGTACGGGCCCCACACACACTGACTCTCACTGGGGTACGGGTCCCACACACTGACTCTCACTGGGGTACGGGCCCCACACACACTGACTATCACTGTGGTACGGGTCCCACACACTGACTCTCACTGGGGTACGGGCCCCACACACACTGACTCTCACTGGGGTACGGGTCCCACACACACTGACTCTCACTGGGGTACGGGCCCCACACACACTGACTATCACTGTGGTACGGGTCCCACACACTGACTCTCACTGGGGTACGGGCCCCACACACACTGACTCTCACTGTGGTACGGGTCCCACACACTCTGACTCTCACTGGGGGACAGGTCCCACACACTGAGTCTCACTGGGGTACGGGTCCCACACACTCTGACTCTCACTGGGGGACAGGTCCCACACACTGACTCTCACTGTGGTACGGGTCCCACACACACTGACTCTCACTGGGGTACGGAACCCACACACACTGACTCTCACTGGGGTACGGGTTCCACACACACTGACTCTCACTGTGGTACGGGTCCCACACACACAGACTCTCACTGGGGTACGGGTTCCACACACACTGACTCTCACTGGGGTACATGTCCCACACACACTGACTCTCACTGGGGTACGGGTCCCACACACACTGACTCTCACTGGGGTACGGGCCCCACACACACTGACTCTCACTGGGGTACGGGCCCCACACACACTGACTCACTGTGGAACGGGTCCCACACACACTGACTCTCACTGGGGTACGGGTTCCACACACACTGACTCTCACTGGGGTACAGGTCCCACACACACTGACTCTCACTGGGCTACAGGTCCAACACACACGACTCTCACTGGGGTACGGGTCCCACACACACTGACTCTCACTGGGGTACGGGTCCCACACATACTGACTCTCACTGGGGTACGGGCCCCACACACACTGACTCTCACTAGGGTACGGGTTCCACACACACTGACTCTCACTGGGGTACGGGTCCCACACACACTGACTCTCACTGGGGTATGGATCCCCCACACACTGACTCTCACTGGGGTATGGGTTCCACACACACTGACTGTCACTGGGGTACGGGCCCCACACACACTGACTCTCACTGGGGTACGGGTCCCCCACAGACTGACTCTCACTGGGGTACGAGGTCCACACACACTGACTCTCACTGGGGTACGGGCCCCACACACACTGACTCTCACTGGGGTACGGGCCCCACAAACACAGTGACTCTCACTGGGATACGGGCCCCACACACACTGACTCTCACTGGGGTACGGGTCCCACTCACTGACTCTCACTGGGGTACGGAACCCACACACACTGACTCTCACTGGGGTACGGGCCCCACACACACTGACTCTCACTGGGGTACGGGTCCCCCACACACTGACTCTCACTGGGGTACGAGGTCCACACACACTGACTCTCACTGGGGTACGGGCCCCACACACACTGACTCTCACTGGGGTACGGGCCCCACACACACACTGACTCTCACTGGGGTACAGGTCCCACACACACTGACTCTCACTGGGGTACGGGACCCACACACACTGACTCACTGGGGTACGGAACCCACACACACTGACTCTCACTGGGGTACGGGTTCCACACACACTGACTCTCACTGTTGTACGGGTCCCACACGCATTGACTCTCACTGGGGTACGGGTCCCACACACACTGGCTCTCACTGGGGTACGGGTTCCACACACACTGACTCTCACTGGGGTACGGGTCCCACACAAACTGACTCTCACTTGGGTACGGGTCCCACACACACTGACTCTCACTGGGGTGCAGTCCCACACACACTGACTCTCACTGGGGTACGGGACCCACACACTGAATCTCACTGGGATACGGGTCCCACACACACTGACTCTCACTGGGGGACAGTTCCACACACACTGACTCTCACTGGGGTACGGGTCCCCCACACACTGACTCTCACTGGGGTACGGGTTCCACACACACTGACTGTCACTGGGGTACAGGCCCTACACACACTGACTCTCACTGGTGTACGGGCCCCACACACACTGACTCTCACTGGGGTACGGGTCCCCCACACACTGACTCTCACTGGGGTATGGGTTCCACACACACTGACTCTCACTGGGGTACGGGACCCACACACACTGACTCTCACTGGGGTACGGGTTCCACACACACTGACTCACACTGGGGTACAGGTTCGACACACACTGACTCTCACTAGGGTACAGGTCCCCCACACACTGACTCTCACTGGGGTACGGGTTCGACACCCACTGACTCTCACTGGGGTACGGGTTCCACACACACTGACTCACACTGGGGTACGGGTTCGACACACACTGACTCTCACTAGGGTACAGGTCCCCCACACACTGACTCTCACTTGGGTACGGGTTCGACACACACTGACTCTCACTGGGGTACGGGTCCCACACACACTGACTCTCACTGGGGTACGGGTCCCACATACACTGACTCTCACTGGGGTACGGGTCCCACACACACTGACTCTCACTGGGGTATGGGTCCCACACACACTGACTCTCTCTGGGGTACGGGTCCCACACACACTGACTCTCACTGGGGTACGGGTCCCACACACACTGACTCTCACTGGGGTACAGTCCCACACACACTGACTCTCACTGGGGTACGGGTCCCACACACACTGACTCTCACTGGGTACAGTTCCACACACACTGACTCTCACTGGGCTACGGGTCCCACACACACTGACTCTCACTGGGGTACAGTCCCACACACACTGACTCTCACTGGGGGACAGTTCCACACACACTGACTCTCACTGGGGGACTGTTCCACACACACTGACTCTCACTGGGGTACGGGCCCCACACACACTGACTCTCACTGGGGTACGGGTCCCACACACACTGACTCTCACTGGGGTACGGGCCCCACACACACTGACTCTCACTGGGGTACCGTCCCACACACACTGACTCTCACTGGGGTACGGGTCCCACACACACTGACTCTCACTGGGGTACGGGTCCCCCACACACTGACTCTCACTGGGGTACGGGTCCCACACACACTGACTCTCACTGGGGTACGGGTCCCCCACACACTGACTCTCACTGGGGTACGGGTTCCACACACACTGGCTCTCACTGGGGTACGGGTCCCACACACACTGACTCTCACTGGGGTACGGGTCCCACACACACTGACTCTCACTGGGATACGGGCCCCACACACACTGACACTCACTGGGGTACGGGTCCCACACACTGACTCTCACTGTGGTACGGGCCCCACACACACTGACTCTCACTGGGGTACGGGTCCCACACACACTGACTCTCACTGGGGTACGGGTCCCACACACACTGACTCTCACTGGGGTACGGGCCCCACACACACTGACTCTCACTGCGGTACGGGTCCCACACACACTGACTCTCACTGGGGTACGGGTCCCACACACACTGACTCTCACTGGGGTACGGGCCCCACACACACTGACTCTCACTGGGGTACGGGTCCCACACACACTGACTCTCACTGGGGTACGGGTCCCACACACACTGACTCTCACTGGGGTACGGGTTCCACACACACTGGCTCTCACTGGGGTACGGGTCCCACACACACTGACTCTCACTGGGGTACGGGTCCCACAGACACTGACTCTCACTGGGGTACGGGTTGCACACACACTGACTCTCACTGGGGTACGGGTTCCACACACACTGACTCTCACTGGGGTACGGGTCCCTCACACACTGATTCTCACTGGGGTACGGGTCCCCCACACACTGACTCTCACTGGGGTACGGGTCCCCCACACACTGACTCTCACTGGGGTACGGGCCCCACACACACTGACTCTCACTGGGGTACGGGTCCCACACACTGACTCTCACTGGGGTACGGGCCCCACACACACTGACTATCACTGTGGTACGGGTCCCACACACTGACTCTCACTGGGGTACGGGCCCCACACACACTGACTCTCACTGGGGTACGGGTCCCACACACACTGACTCTCACTGGTGTACGGGTCCCACACACACTGACTCTCACTGGGATACGGGCCCCACACACACTGACTCTCACTGGGGAAGGGTCCCACACACTGACTCTCACTGAGGTACGGGTCCCCCACACACTGACTCTCACTGGGGTATGGGTTCCACACACACTGACTGTCACTGGGGTACGGGCCCCACACACACTGACTCTCACTGGGGTACGGGTCCCCCACAAACTGACTCTCACTGGGGTACGAGGTCCACACACACTGACTCTCACTGGGGTACGGGCCCCACACACACTGACTCTCACTGGGGTACGGGCCCCACACACACAGTGACTCTCACTGGGATACGGGCCCCACACACACTGACTCTCACTGGGGTACGGGTCCCACTCACTGACTCTCACTGGGGTACGGAACCCACACACACTGACTCTCACTGGGGTACGGGCCCCACACACACTGACTCTCACTGGGGTACGGGTCCCCCACACACTGACTCTCACTGGGGTACGAGGTCCACACACACTGACTCTCACTGGGGTACGGGCCCCACACACACTGACTCTCACTGGGGTACGGGCCCCACACACACACTGACTCTCACTGGTGTACAGGTCCCACACACACTGACTCTCACTGGGGTACGGGACCCACACACACTGACTCACTGGGGTACGGAACCCACACACACTGACTCTCACTGGGGTACGGGTTCCACACACACTGACTCTCACTGTTGTACGGGTCCCACACACATTGACTCTCACTGGGGTACGGGTCCCACACACACACTGGCTCTCACTGGGGTACGGGTTCCACACACACTGACTCTCACTGGGGTACAGTCCCACACACACTGACTCTCACTGGGGTACGGGACCCACACACTGACTCTCACTGGGATACGGGTCCCACACACACTGACTCTCACTGGGGGACAGTTCCACACACACTGACTCTCACTGGGGTACGGGTCCCCCACACACTGACTCTCACTGGGGTACGGGTTCCACACACACTGACTGTCACTGGGGTACAGGCCCTACACACACTGACTCTCACTGGGGTACGGGCCCCACACACACTGACTCTCACTGGGGTACGGGTCCCCCACACACTGACTCTCACTGGGGTATGGGTTCCACACACACTGACTCTCACTGGGGTGCGGGTCCCCCACACACTGACTCTCACTGGGGTACGGGTTCCACACACACTGACTCTCACTGGGGTACGGGCCCCACACACACTGACTCTCTCTGGGGTACAGTCCCACACACACTGACTCACACTGGGGTACGGGACCCACACACACTGACTCTCACTGGGGTACGGGTTCCACACACACTGACTCACACTGGGGTACGGGTTCGACACACACTGACTCTCACTAGGGTACAGGTCCCCCACACACTGACTCTCACTGGGGTACGGGTTCGACACACACTGACTCTCACTGGGGTACGGGTCCCACACACACTGACTCTCACTGGGGTACGGGTCCCACACACACTGACTCTCACTGGGGTACGGGTCCCACACACACTGACTCTCACTGGGGTACGGGTCCCACACACACTGACTCTCACTGGGGTACGGGTCCCACACACACTGACTCTCACTGGGGTACGGGTCCCACACACACTGACTCTCACTCGGGTACAGTCCCACACACACTGACTCTCACTGGGGTACGGGTCCCACACACACTGACTATCACTGGGTACAGTTCCACACACACTGACTCTCACTGGGCTACGGGTCCCACACACACTGACTCTCACTGGGGGACTGTTCCACACACACTGACTCTCACTGGGGTACGGGCCCCACACACACTGACTCTCACTGGGGTACGGGTCCCACACACACTGACTCTCACTGGGGTACGGGTCCCACACACACTGACTCTCACTGGGGTACGGGTCCCCCACACACTGACTCTCACTGGGGTACGGGTCCCACACACACTGACTCTCACTGGGGTACGGGTCCCCCACACACTGACTCTCACTGGGGTACGGGTCCCACACACACTGACTCTCACTTGGGTATGGGTTCCACACACACTGGCTCTCACTGGGGTACGGGTCCCACACACACTGACTCTCACTGGGGGACAGGTCCCACACACTGACTCTCACTGTGGTACGGGTCCCACACACTCTGACTCTCACTGGGGGACAGGTCCCACACACTGAGTCTCACTGGGGTACGGGTCCCACACACTCTGACTCTCACTGGGGGACAGGTCCCACACACTGACTCTCACTGTGGTACGGGTCCCACACACACTGACTCTCACTGGGGTACGGAACCCACACACACTGACTCTCACTGGGGTACGGGTTCCACACACACTGACTCTCACTGTGGTACGGGTCCCACACACACAGACTCTCACTGGGGTACGGGTTCCACACACACTGACTCTCACTGGGGTACATGTCCCACACACACTGACTCTCACTGGGGTACGGGTCCCACACACACTGACTCTCACTGGGGTACGGGCCCCACACACACTGACTCTCACTGGGGTACGGGCCCCACACACACTGACTCTCACTGTGGTACGGGTCCCACACACACTGACTCTCACTGGGGTACGGGTTCCATACACACTGACTCTCACTGGGGTACAGGTCCCACACACACTGACTCTCACTGGGCTACAGGTCCAACACACACGACTCTCACTGGGGTACGGGTCCCACACACACTGACTCTCACTGGGGTACGGGTCCCACACATACTGACTCTCACTGGGGTACGGGCCCCACACACACTGACTCTCACTAGGGTACGGGTTCCACACACACTGACTCTCACTGGGGTACGGGTCCCACACACACTGACTCTCACTGGGGTATGGATCCCCCACACACTGACTCTCACTGGGGTATGGGTTCCACACACACTGACTGTCACTGGGGTACGGGCCCCACACACACTGACTCTCACTGGGGTACGGGTCCCCCACAGACTGACTCTCACTGGGGTACGAGGTCCACACACACTGACTCTCACTGGGGTACGGGCCCCACACACACTGACTCTCACTGGGGTACGGGTCCCACTCACTGACTCTCACTGGGGTACGGAACCCACACACACTGACTCTCACTGGGGTACGGGCCCCACACACACTGACTCTCACTGGGGTACGGGTCCCCCACACACTGACTCTCACTGGGGTACGAGGTCCACACACACTTACTCTCACTGGGGTACGGGCCCCACACACACTGACTCTCACTGGGGTACGGGCCCCACACACACACTGACTCTCACTGGGGTACAGGTCCCACACACACTGACTCTCACTGGGGTACAGGACCCACACACACTGACTCACTGGGGTACGGAACCCACACACACTGACTCTCACTGGGGTACGGGTTCCACACACACTGACTCTCACTGTTGTACGGGTCCCAGACGCATTGACTCTCACTGGGGTACGGGTCCCACACACACTGGCTCTCACTGGGGTACGGGTTCCACACACACTGACTCTCACTGGGGTACGGGTCCCACACAAACTGACTCTCACTTGGGTACGGGTCCCACACACACTGACTCTCACTGGGGTGCAGTCCCACACACACTGACTCTCACTGGGGTACGGGACCCACACACTGAATCTCACTGGGATACGGGTCCCACACACACTGACTCTCACTGGGGGACAGTTCCACACACACTGACTCTCACTGGGGTACGGGTCCCCCACACACTGACTCTCACTGGGGTACGGGTTCCACACACACTGACTGTCACTGGGGTACAGGCCCCACACACTGACTCTCACTGGTGTACAAAGAACAAAGAACAAAGAAATGTACAGCACAGGAACAGGCCCTTCGGCCCTCCAAGCCCGTGCCGACCATACTGCCCGACTAAACTACAATCTTCTACACTTCCTGGGTCCGTATCCTTCTATTCCCATCCTATTCATATATTTGTCAAGATGCCCCTTAAATGTCCCTATCGTCCCTGCCTCCACTACCTCCTCCGGTAGTGAGTTCCAGGCACCCACTACCCTCTGCGTAAAAAACTTGCCTCGTACATCTACTCTAAACTTTGCCCCTCTCACCTTAAACCTATGCCCCCTAGTAATTGACCCCTCTACCCTGGGGAAAAGCCTCTGACTATCCACTCTGTCTATGCCCCTCATAATTTTGTATACCTCTATCAGGTCGCCCCTCAACCTCCTTCGTTCCAGTGAGAACAAACCGAGTTTATTCAATCGCTCCTCATAGCTTATGCCCTCCATACCAGGCAACATTCTGGTAAATCTCTTCTGCACCCTCTCTAAAGCCTCCACATCCTTCTGGTAGTGTGGCGACCAGAATTGAACACTATACTCCAAGTGTGGCCTAACTAAGGTTCTATACAGCTGCAACATGACTTGCCAATTCTTATACTCAATGCCCCGGCCAATGAAGGCAAGCATGCCGTATGCCTTCTTGACTACCTTCTCCACCTGTGTAGCCCCTTTCAGTGATCTGTGGACCTGTACTCCTAGATCTCTTTGACTTTCAATACTCTTGAGGGTTCTACCATTCACTGTATATTCCCTACCTGCATTAGCCCTTCCAAAATGCATTACCTCACATTTGTCCAGGTTAAACTCCATCTGCCATCTCTCCGCCCAAGTCTCCAGACAATCTAAATCCTGCTGTATCCTCAGACAGTCCTCATCGCTATCCGCAATTCCACCAACCTTTGTGTCGTCTGCAAACTTACTAATCAGACCAGTTACATTTTCCTCCAAATCATTTATATATACTACAAAGAGCAAAGGTCCCAGCACTGATCCCTGTGGAACACCACTGGTCACAGCCCTCCAATTAGAAAAGCATCCCTCCATTGCTACCCTCTGCCTTCTATGGCCTAGCCAGTTCTGTATCCACCTTGCCAGTTCACCCCTGATCCCGTGTGACTTCACCTTTTGTACTAGTCTACCATGAGGGACCTTGTCAAAGGCCTTACTGAAGTCCATATAGACAACATCTACTGCCCTACCTGCATCAATCATCTTAGTGACCTCCTCGAAAAACTCTATCAAGTTAGTGAGACACGACCTCCCCTTCACAAAACCGTGCTGCCTCTCACTAATACGTCCATTTGCTTCCAAATGGGAGTAGATCCTGTCTCGAAGAATTCTCTCCAGTAATTTCCCTACCACTGAAGTAAGGCTCACCGGCCTGTAGTTCCCGGGATTATCCCTGCCACCCTTCTTAAACAGAGGAACAACATTGGCTATTCTCCAGTCCTCCGGGACATCCCCTGAAGACAGCGAGGATCCAAAGATTTCTGTCAAGGCCTCAGCAATTTCCTCTCCAGCCTCCTTCAGTATTCTGGGGTAGATCCCATCCGGCCCTGGGGACTTATCTACCTTAATATTTTTTAAGACACCCAACACCTCGTCTTTTTGGATCACAATGTGATCCAGGCTATCTACACCCCCTTCTCCAGACTCAACATCTACCAATTCCTTCTCTTTGGTGAATACTGATGCAAAGTATTCATTTAGTACCTCGCCCATTTCCTCTGGCTCCACACATAGATTCCCTTGCCTATCCTTCAGTGGGCCAACCCTTTCCCTGGCTACCCTCTTGCTTTTTATGTAAGTGTAAAAAGCCTTGGGATTTTCCTTAACCCTATTTGCCAATGACTTTTCATGACCCCTTCTAGCCCTCCTGACTCCTTGCTTAAGTTCCTTCCTACTTTCCTTATATGCCACACAGGCTTCGTCTGTTCCCAGCCTTTTAGCCCTGACAAATGCCTCCTTTTTCTTTTTGACGAGGCCTACAATATCACTCGTCATCCAAGGTTCCCGAAAATTGCCGTATTTATCTTTCTTCCTCACAGGAACATGCCTGTCCTGTATTCCTTTCAACTGACACTTGAAAGCCTCCCACATGTCAGATGTTGATTTGCCCTCAAACATCCGCCCCCAATCTATGTTCTTCAGTTCCCGCCTAATATTGTTATAATTAGCCTTCCCCCAATTTAGCACATTCATCCTCGGACCACTCTTATCCTTGTCCACCAGTACTTTAAAACTTACTGAATTGTGGTCACTGTTACCGAAATGCTCCCCTACTGAAACATCTACCACCTGGCCGGGCTCATTCCCCAATACCAGGTCCAGTACCGCCCCTTCCCTAGTTGGACTGTTTACATATTGTTTTAAGAAGCCCTCCTGGATGCTCCTTACAAACTCTGCCCCGTCTAAGCCCCTGGCACTAAGTGAGTCCCAGTCAATATTGGGGAAGTTGAAGTCTCCCATCACCACAACCCTGTTGTTTTTACTCTTTTCCAAAATCTGTCTACCTATCTGCTCCTCTATCTCCCGCTGGCTGTTGGGAGGCCTGTAGTATACCCCCAACATTGTGACTGCACCCTTCTTATTCCTGATCTCTACCCATATAGCCTCACTGCCCTCTGAGGTGTCCTCTCGCTGTATAGCTGTGATACTCTCCTGAACAAGTAGCGCAACTCCGCCTCCCCTTTTACATCCCCCTCTATCCCGCCTGAAACATCTAAATCCTGGAACGTTTAGCTGCCAATCCTGCCCTTCCCTCAACCAGGTCTCTGTAATGGCAACAACATCATAGTTCCAAGTCGTAATCCAAGCTCTAAGTTCATCTGCCTTACCCGTAATGCTCCTTGCATTAAAACATATGCACTTCAGGCCACCAGACCCGCTGTGTTCAGCAACTTCTCCCCGTCTGCGCTGCCTCAGAGCCACACTGTCCCTATTCCCTAGTTCTCCCTCAATGCTCTCACCTTCTGACCTATTGCTCCCGTGCCCACCCCCCTGCCATACTAGTTTAAACCCTCCCGTGTGACACTAGCAAACCTCGCGGCCAGGATATTTATGCCTCTCCGGTTTAGATGCAACCCGTCCATCTTATACAGGTCACACCTGCCCCGGAAGAGCTCCCAGTGGTCCAGATAACAGAAACCCTCCCTCCTACACCAGCTGTTTAGCCACGTGTTTGTCTGCTCTATCTTCCTATTTCTAGCCTCACTGGCACGTGGCACAGGGAGTAATCCCGAGATTACAACCCTCGAGGTCCTGTCTTTTAACTTTCTGCCTAGCTCCCTGAACTCCTGCTGCAGGACCTCATGCCCCTTCCTGCCTATGTCGTTAGTACCAATATGTACAACGACCTCTGCCTGTTTGCCCTCCCCCTTCAGGATTCCCTCTACCCGTTCGGAGACATCCTGGACCCTGGCACCAGGGAGGCAACATACCATCCTGGAGTCTCTTTCACGTCCACAGAAGCGCCTATCTGTGCCCCTGACTATAGAGTCCCCTATAACTATTACTCTTCTGCGCTTTGACCCTCCCTTCTGAACATCAGAGCCAGCCGTGGTGCCACTGCTCTGGCTGCTGCTGTTTTCCCCTGATAGGCTATCCCCCCCGACAGTATCCAAAGGGGTATATCTGTTCGAGAGGGGGACAACCACAGGGGATTCCTGCACTGACTGCCTGCCCTTTCTGGTGGTCACCCATTTCTCTGCCTGCACCTTGGGTGTGACCACACTTACATAACTGCGATCTATGACGCTTTCCGCCACCTGCATGCTCCTAAGTGCATCCAATTGCTGCTCCAACCGAACCATGCGGTCTGTGAGGAGCTGCAGTTGGGTGCACTTTCTGCAGATGAAGCCATCCGGGACGCTGGAAGCCTCCCGGACCTGCCACATCTCACAGTCAGAGCACAGCACCCCTCTAACTGACATTGCGTCAATTAATTAAAATTAAAATTTGTCTTTTTTTTTTAAAATACTTTTTTTTAAATTTCAAAGTTACTGTCAACTATCTGTTTCCTAGCACTAGATTTCTAATAGAAATGCGATAGCTAACTATAATATTCTCCGATCTCTGGCTTAGATATCCTCTAAATTATAATTAAGTTATTATGTTTAATTAGTTCCCAAATACTCAAAAAAATTTAGGTTAGAATCACAACCAGCCACTCAGGTCACAGCTTTTCTGTGATGTCACTTCAGTTTCCCCCCGACACACACAATTTGAAAAACAGGTATAAAAGTAAAAATCACTTGCTTACCTTCTGAGATGTTCTCAGGTTCTCTCGCTGACAGAGACTGCTCCTCCACCTCCAATCCTTGACCTGCACAATGCTAATAATATAATAATATAATATGGCACTTACCTTACACCAATGGGTCTTATTATTAGGTTAGAGGAGGAGGGCGGGTGGGAGACACTACACGTGTAGTGTCTCGGGTTTCCTCTCCACCAGAATTTATTGGTTGGGGGGGGGGGGGGACTTGCCAGAGGTCGAACTTCCGGTTCCCGCCGAAATCCAAAGGGCTGCTCCTGTAAAGGTAAGGCTTTTAATCTAACTACTCACCTCCCAGAGGGCCCCTGCGCACCGCTGCCGCCGAAATCCAAAGGGCTGCTCCTGTAAAGGTAAGGCTTTTAAATTCACTACTCACCTCCCAGAGGGCCCCTGCGCACCGCTGCCGCCGAAATCCAAAGGGCTGCTCCTGTAAAGGTAAGGCTTTTAAATTCACTACTCACCTCCCAGAGGGCCCCTGCGCACCGCTGCCGCCGAAATCCAAAGGGCTGCTCCTGTAAAGGTAAGGCTTTTAAATTCACTACTCACCTCCAAGAAGGCCCCTGCGCACCGCTGCCGCCGAAATCCAAAGGGCTGCTCCTGTAAAGGTAAGGCTTTTAAATTCACTACTCACCTCCAAGAAGGCCCCTGCGCACCGCTGCCGCCGAAATCCAAAGGGCTGCTCCTGTAAAGGTAAGGCTTTTAAATTCACTACTCACCTCCCAGAGGGCCCCTGCGCACCGCTGCCGCCGAAATCCAAAGGGCTGCTCCTGTAAAGGTAAGTGCTTTTAAATTCACTACTCACCTCCAAGGGCCCCACACACACTGACTCTCACTGGGGTACGGGTCCCCCACACACTGACTCTCACTGGGGTATGGGTTCCACACACACTGACTCTCACTGGGGTACGGGACCCACACACACTGACTCTCACTGGGGTACGGGTTCCACACACACTGACTCACACTGGGGTACGGGTTCGACACACACTGACTCTCACTAGGGTACAGGTCCCCCACACACTGACTCTCACTGGGGTACGGGTTCGACACCCACTGACTCTCACTGGGGTACGGGTTCCACACACACTGACTCACACTGGGGTACGGGTTCGACACACACTGACTCTCACTAGGGTACAGGTCCCCCACACACTGACTCTCACTTGGGTACGGGTTCGACACACACTGACTCTCACTGGGGTACGGGTCCCACACACACTGACTCTCACTGGGGTACGGGTCCCACATACACTGACTCTCACTGGGGTACGGGTCCCACACACACTGACTCTCACTGGGGTATGGGTCCCACACACACTGACTCTCTCTGGGGTACAGGTCCCACACACACTGACTCTCACTGGGGTACGGGTCCCACACACACTGACTCTCACTGGGGTACAGTCCCACACACACTGACTCTCACTGGGGTACGGGTCCCACACACACTGACTCTCACTGGGTACAGTTCCACACACACTGACTCTCACTGGGCTACGGGTCCCACACACACTGACTCTCACTGGGGTACAGTCCCACACACACTGACTCTCACTGGGGGACAGTTCCACACACACTGACTCTCACTGGGGGACTGTTCCACACACACTGACTCTCACTGGGGTACGGGCCCCACACACACTGACTCTCACTGGGGTACGGGTCCCACACACACTGACTCTCACTGGGGTACGGGCCCCACACACACTGACTCTCACTGGGGTACCGTCCCACACACACTGACTCTCACTGGGGTACGGGTCCCACACACACTGACTCTCACTGGGGTACGGGTCCCCCACACACTGACTCTCACTGGGGTACGGGTCCCACACACACTGACTCTCACTGGGGTACGGGTCCCCCACACACTGACTCTCACTGGGGTACGGGTTCCACACACACTGGCTCTCACTGGGGTACGGGTCCCACACACACTGACTCTCACTGGGGTACGGGTCCCACACACACTGACTCTCACTGGGATACGGGCCCCACACACACTGACACTCACTGGGGTACGGATCCCACACACTGACTCTCACTGTGGTACGGGCCCCACACACACTGACTCTCACTGGGGTACGGGTCCCACACACACTGACTCTCACTGGGGTACGGGTTCGACACCCACTGACTCTCACTGGGGTACGGGTTCCACACACACTGACTCACACTGGGGTACGGGTTCGACACACACTGACTCTCACTAGGGTACAGGTCCCCCACACACTGACTCTCACTTGGGTACGGGTTCGACACACACTGACTCTCACTGGGGTACGGGTCCCACACACACTGACTCTCACTGGGGTACGGGTCCCATATACACTGACTCTCACTGGGGTACGGGTCCCACACACACTGACTCTCACTGGGGTATGGGTCCCACACACACTGACTCTCTCTGGGGTACGGGTCCCACACACACTGACTCTCACTGGGGTACGGGTCCCACACACACTGACTCTCACTGGGGTACAGTCCCACACACACTGACTCTCACTGGGGTACGGGTCCCACACACACTGACTCTCACTGGGTACAGTTCCACACACACTGACTCTCACTGGGCTACGGGTCCCACACACACTGACTCTCACTGGGGTACAGTCCCACACACACTGACTCTCACTGGGGGACAGTTCCACACACACTGACTCTCACTGGGGGACTGTTCCACACACACTGACTCTCACTGGGGTACGGGCCCCACACACACTGACTCTCACTGGGGTACGGGTCCCACACACACTGACTCTCACTGGGGTACGGGCCCCACACACACTGACTCTCACTGGGGTACCGTCCCACACACACTGACTCTCACTGGGGTACGGGTCCCACACACACTGACTCTCACTGGGGTACGGGTCCCCCACACACTGACTCTCACTGGGGTACGGGTCCCACACACACTGACTCTCACTGGGGTACGGGTCCCCCACACACTGACTCTCACTGGGGTACGGGTTGCACACACACTGGCTCTCACTGGGGTACGGGTCCCACACACACTGACTCTCACTGGGGTACGGGTCCCACACACACTGACTCTCACTGGGATACGGGCCCCACACACACTGACACTCACTGGGGTACGGGTCCCACACACTGACTCTCACTGTGGTACGGGCCCCACACACACTGACTCTCACTGGGGTACGGGTCCCACACACACTGACTCTCACTGGGGTACGGGTCCCACACACACTGACTCTCACTGGGGTACGGGCCCCACACACACTGACTCTCGCTGCGGTACGGGTCCCACACACACTGACTCTCACTGGGGTACGGGTCCCACACACACTGACTCTCACTGGGGTACGGGCCCCACACACACTGACTCTCACTGGGGTACGGGTCCCACACACACTGACTCTCACTGGGGTACGGGTCCCACACACACTGACTCTCACTGGGGTACGGGTTCCACACACACTGGCTCTCACTGGGGTACGGGTCCCACACACACTGACTCTCACTGGGGTACGGGTCCCACAGACACTGACTCTCACTGGGGTACGGGTTGCACACACACTGACTCTCACTGGGGTACGGGTTCCACTCACACTGACTCTCACTGGGGTACGGGTCCCTCACACACTGACTCTCACTGGGGTACGGGTCCCCCACACACTGACTCTCACTGGGGTACGGGTCCCCCACACACTGATTCTCACTGGGGTACGGGCCCCACACACACTGACTCTCACTGGGGTACGGGTCCCACACACTGACTCTCACTGGGGTACGGGCCCCACACACACTGACTATCACTGTGGTACGGGTCCCACACACTGACTCTCACTGGGGTACGGGCCCCACACACACTGACTCTCACTGGGGTACGGGTCCCACACACACTGACTCTCACTGGGGTACGGGCCCCACACACACTGACTATCACTGTGGTACGGGTCCCACACACTGACTCTCACTGGGGTACGGGCCCCACACACACTGACTCTCACTGTGGTACGGGTCCCACACACTCTGACTCTCACTGGGGGACAGGTCCCACACACTGAGTCTCACTGGGGTACGGGTCCCACACACTCTGACTCTCACTGGGGGACAGGTCCCACACACTGACTCTCACTGTGGTACGGGTCCCACACACACTGACTCTCACTGGGGTACGGAACCCACACACACTGACTCTCACTGGGGTATGGGTTCCACACACACTGACTCTCACTGGGGTACGGGACCCACACACACTGACTCTCACTGGGGTACGGGTTCCACACACACTGACTCACACTGGGGTACGGGTTCGACACACACTGACTCTCACTAGGGTACAGGTCCCCCACACACTGACTCTCACTGGGGTACGGGTTCGACACCCACTGACTCTCACTGGGGTACGGGTTCCACACACACTGACTCACACTGGGGTACGGGTTCGACACACACTGACTCTCACTAGGGTACAGGTCCCCCACACACTGACTCTCACTTGGGTACGGGTTCGACACACACTGACTCTCACTGGGGTACGGGTCCCACACACACTGACTCTCACTGGGGTACGGGTCCCACATACACTGACTCTCACTGGGGTACGGGTCCCACACACACTGACTCTCACTGGGGTATGGGTCCCACACACACTGACTCTCTCTGGGGTACAGGTCCCACACACACTGACTCTCACTGGGGTACGGGTCCCACACACACTGACTCTCACTGGGGTACAGTCCCACACACACTGACTCTCACTGGGGTACGGGTCCCACACACACTGACTCTCACTGGGTACAGTTCCACACACACTGACTCTCACTGGGCTACGGGTCCCACACACACTGACTCTCACTGGGGTACAGTCCCACACACACTGACTCTCACTGGGGTACGGGTCCCACACACACTGACTCTCACTGGGGTACGGGTCCCCCACACACTGACTCTCACTGGGGTACGGGTTCCACACACACTGGCTCTCACTGGGGTACGGGTCCCACACACACTGACTCTCACTGGGGTACGGGTCCCACACACACTGACTCTCACTGGGATACGGGCCCCACACACACTGACACTCACTGGGGTACGGGTCCCACACACTGACTCTCACTGTGGTACGGGCCCCACACACACTGACTCTCACTGGGGTACGGGTCCCACACACACTGACTCTCACTGGGGTACGGGTTCGACACCCACTGACTCTCACTGGGGTACGGGTTCCACACACACTGACTCACACTGGGGTACGGGTTCGACACACACTGACTCTCACTAGGGTACAGGTCCCCCACACACTGACTCTCACTTGGGTACGGGTTCGACACACACTGACTCTCACTGGGGTACGGGTCCCACACACACTGACTCTCACTGGGGTACGGGTCCCACATACACTGACTCTCACTGGGGTACGGGTCCCACACACACTGACTCTCACTGGGGTATGGGTCCCACACACACTGACTCTCTCTGGGGTACGGGTCCCACACACACTGACTCTCACTGGGGTACGGGTCCCACACACACTGACTCTCACTGGGGTACAGTCCCACACACACTGACTCTCACTGGGGTACGGGTCCCACACACACTGACTCTCACTGGGTACAGTTCCACACACACTGACTCTCACTGGGCTACGGGTCCCACACACACTGACTCTCACTGGGGTACAGTCCCACACACACTGACTCTCACTGGGGGACAGTTCCACACACACTGACTCTCACTGGGGGACTGTTCCACACACACTGACTCTCACTGGGGTACGGGCCCCACACACACTGACTCTCACTGGGGTACGGGTCCCACACACACTGACTCTCACTGGGGTACGGGCCCCACACACACTGACTCTCACTGGGGTACCGTCCCACACACACTGACTCTCACTGGGGTACGGGTCCCACACACACTGACTCTCACTGGGGTACGGGTCCCCCACACACTGACTCTCACTGGGGTACGGGTCCCACACACACTGACTCTCACTGGGGTACGGGTCCCCCACACACTGACTCTCACTGGGGTACGGGTTGCACACACACTGGCTCTCACTGGGGTACGGGTCCCACACACACTGACTCTCACTGGGGTACGGGTCCCACACACACTGACTCTCACTGGGATACGGGCCCCACACACACTGACACTCACTGGGGTACGGGTCCCACACACTGACTCTCACTGTGGTACGGGCCCCACACACACTGACTCTCACTGGGGTACGGGTCCCACACACACTGACTCTCACTGGGGTACGGGTCCCACACACACTGACTCTCACTGGGGTACGGGCCCCACACACACTGACTCTCACTGCGGTACGGGTCCCACACACACTGACTCTCACTGGGGTACGGGTCCCACACACACTGACTCTCACTGGGGTACGGGCCCCACACACACTGACTCTCACTGGGGTACGGGTCCCACACACACTGACTCTCACTGGGGTACGGGTCCCACACACACTGACTCTCACTGGGGTACGGGTTCCACACACACTGGCTCTCACTGGGGTACGGGTCCCACACACACTGACTCTCACTGGGGTACGGGTCCCACAGACACTGACTCTCACTGGGGTACGGGTTGCACACACACTGACTCTCACTGGGGTACGGGTTCCACACACACTGACTCTCACTGGGGTACGGGTCCCTCACACACTGACTCTCACTGGGGTACGGGTCCCCCACACACTGACTCTCACTGGGGTACGGGTCCCCCACACACTGATTCTCACTGGGGTACGGGCCCCACACACACTGACTCTCACTGGGGTACGGGTCCCACACACTGACTCTCACTGGGGTACGGGCCCCACACACACTGACTATCACTGTGGTACGGGTCCCACACACTGACTCTCACTGGGGTACGGGCCCCACACACACTGACTCTCACTGGGGTACGGGTCCCACACACACTGACTCTCACTGGGGTACGGGCCCCACACACACTGACTATCACTGTGGTACGGGTCCCACACACTGACTCTCACTGGGGTACGGGCCCCACACACACTGACTCTCACTGTGGTACGGGTCCCACACACTCTGACTCTCACTGGGGGACAGGTCCCACACACTGAGTCTCACTGGGGTACGGGTCCCACACACTCTGACTCTCACTGGGGGACAGGTCCCACACACTGACTCTCACTGTGGTACGGGTCCCACACACACTGACTCTCACTGGGGTACGGAACCCACACACACTGACTCTCACTGGGGTACGGGTTCCACACACACTGACTCTCACTGTGGTACGGGTCCCACACACACAGACTCTCACTGGGGTACGGGTTCCACACACACTGACTCTCACTGGGGTACATGTCCCACACACACTGACTCTCACTGGGGTACGGGTCCCACACACACTGACTCTCACTGGGGTACGGGCCCCACACACACTGACTCTCACTGGGGTACGGGCCCCACACACACTGACTCTCACTGTGGAACGGGTCCCACACACACTGACTCTCACTGGGGTACGGGTTCCACACACACTGACTCTCACTGGGGTACAGGTCCCACACACACTGACTCTCACTGGGCTACAGGTCCAACACACACGACTCTCACTGGGGTACGGGTCCCACACACACTGACTCTCACTGGGGTACGGGTCCCACACATACTGACTCTCACTGGGGTACGGGCCCCACACACACTGACTCTCACTAGGGTACGGGTTCCACACACACTGACTCTCACTGGGGTACGGGTCCCACACACACTGACTCTCACTGGGGTATGGATCCCCCACACACTGACTCTCACTGGGGTATGGGTTCCACACACACTGACTGTCACTGGGGTACGGGCCCCACACACACTGACTCTCACTGGGGTACGGGTCCCCCACAGACTGACTCTCACTGGGGTACGAGGTCCACACACACTGACTCTCACTGGGGTACGGGCCCCACACACACTGACTCTCACTGGGGTACGGGCCCCACAAACACAGTGACTCTCACTGGGATACGGGCCCCACACACACTGACTCTCACTGGGGTACGGGTCCCACTCACTGACTCTCACTGGGGTACGGAACCCACACACACTGACTCTCACTGGGGTACGGGCCCCACACACACTGACTCTCACTGGGGTACGGGTCCCCCACACACTGACTCTCACTGGGGTACGAGGTCCACACACACTTACTCTCACTGGGGTACGGGCCCCACACACACTGACTCTCACTGGGGTACGGGCCCCACACACACACTGACTCTCACTGGGGTACAGGTCCCACACACACTGACTCTCACTGGGGTACAGGACCCACACACACTGACTCACTGGGGTACGGAACCCACACACACTGACTCTCACTGGGGTACGGGTTCCACACACACTGACTCTCACTGTTGTACGGGTCCCAGACGCATTGACTCTCACTGGGGTACGGGTCCCACACACACTGGCTCTCACTGGGGTACGGGTTCCACACACACTGACTCTCACTGGGGTACGGGTCCCACACAAACTGACTCTCACTTGGGTACGGGTCCCACACACACTGACTCTCACTGGGGTGCAGTCCCACACACACTGACTCTCACTGGGGTACGGGACCCACACACTGAATCTCACTGGGATACGGGTCCCACACACACTGACTCTCACTGGGGGACAGTTCCACACACACTGACTCTCACTGGGGTACGGGTCCCCCACACACTGACTCTCACTGGGGTACGGGTCCCACACACACTGACTCTCACTGGGGTACGGGTCCCCCACACACTGAATCTCACTGGGATACGGGTCCCACACACACTGACTCTCACTGGGGGACAGTTCCACACACACTGACTGTCACTGGGGTACAGGCCCTACACACACTGACTCTCACTGGTGTACAAAGAACAAAGAACAAAGAAATGTACAGCACAGGAACAGGCCCTTCGGCCCTCCAAGCCCGTGCCGACCATACTGCCCGACTAAACTACAATCTTCTACACTTCCTGGGTCCGTATCCTTCTATTCCCATCCTATTCATATATTTGTCAAGATGCCCCTTAAATGTCCCTATCGTCCCTGCCTCCACTACCTCCTCCGGTAGTGAGTTCCAGGCACCCACTACCCTCTGCGTAAAAAACTTGCCTCGTACATCTACTCTCAACTTTGCCCCTCTCACCTTAAACCTATGCCCCCTAGTAATTGACCCCTCTACCCTGGGGAAAAGCCTCTGACTATCCACTCTGTCTATGCCCCTCATAATTTTGTATACCTCTATCAGGTCGCCCCTCAACCTCCTTCGTTCCAGTGAGAACAAACCGAGTTTATTCAATCGCTCCTCATAGCTTATGCCCTCCATACCAGGCAACATTCTGGTAAATCTCTTCTGCACCCTCTCTAAAGCCTCCACATCCTTCTGGTAGTGTGGCGACCAGAATTGAACACTATACTCCAAGTGTGGCCTAACTAAGGTTCTATACAGCTGCAACATGACTTGCCAATTCTTATACTCAATGCCCCGGCCAATGAAGGCAAGCATGCCGTATGCCTTCTTGACTACCTTCTCCACCTGTGTAGCCCCTTTCAGTGATCTGTGGACCTGTACTCCTAGATCTCTTTGACTTTCAATACTCTTGAGGATTCTACCATTCACTGTATATTCCCTACCTGCATTAGCCCTTCCAAAATGCATTACCTCACATTTGTCCAGGTTAAACTCCATCTGCCATCTCTCCGCCCAAGTCTCCAGACAATCTAAATCCTGCTGTATCCTCAGACAGTCCTCATCGCTATCCGCAATTCCACCAACCTTTGTGTCGTCTGCAAACTTACTAATCAGACCAGTTACATTTTCCTCCAAATCATTTATATATACTACAAAGAGCAAAGGTCCCAGCACTGATCCCTGTGGAACACCACTGGTCACAGCCCTCCAATTAGAAAAGCATCCCTCCATTGCTACCCTCTGCCTTCTATGGCCTAGCCAGTTCTGTATCCACCTTGCCAGTTCACCCCTGATCCCGTGTGACTTCACCTTTTGTACTAGTCTACCATGAGGGACCTTGTCAAAGGCCTTACTGAAGTCCATATAGACAACATCTACTGCCCTACCTGCATCAATCATCTTAGTGACCTCCTCGAAAAACTCTATCAAGTTAGTGAGACACGACCTCCCCTTCACAAAACCGTGCTGCCTCTCACTAATACGTCCATTTGCTTCCAAATGGGAGTAGATCCTGTCTCGAAGAATTCTCTCCAGTAATTTCCCTACCACTGAAGTAAGGCTCACCGGCCTGTAGTTCCCGGGATTATCCCTGCCACCCTTCTTAAACAGAGGAACAACATTGGCTATTCTCCAGTCCTCCGGGACATCCCCTGAAGACAGCGAGGATCCAAAGATTTCTGTCAAGGCCTCAGCAATTTCCTCTCCAGCCTCCTTCAGTATTCTGGGGTAGATCCCATCCGGCCCTGGGGACTTATCTACCTTAATATTTTTTAAGACACCCAACACCTCGTCTTTTTGGATCACAATGTGATCCAGGCTATCTACACCCCCTTCTCCAGACTCAACATCTACCAATTCCTTCTCTTTGGTGAATACTGATGCAAAGTATTCATTTAGTACCTCGCCCATTTCCTCTGGCTCCACACATAGATTCCCTTGCCTATCCTTCAGTGGGCCAACCCTTTCCCTGGCTACCCTCTTGCTTTTTATGTAAGTGTAAAAAGCCTTGGGATTTTCCTTAACCCTATTTGCCAATGACTTTTCATGACCCCTTCTAGCCCTCCTGACTCCTTGCTTAAGTTCCTTCCTACTTTCCTTATATGCCACACAGGCTTCGTCTGTTCCCAGCCTTTTAGCCCTGACAAATGCCTCCTTTTTCTTTTTGACGAGGCCTACAATATCACTCGTCATCCAAGGTTCCCGAAAATTGCCGTATTTATCTTTCTTCCTCACAGGAACATGCCTGTCCTGTATTCCTTTCAACTGACACTTGAAAGCCTCCCACATGTCAGATGTTGATTTGCCCTCAAACATCCGCCCCCAATCTATGTTCTTCAGTTCTCGCCTAATATTGTTATAATTAGCCTTCCCCCAATTTAGCACATTCATCCTCGGACCACTCTTATCCTTGTCCACCAGTACTTTAAAACTTACTGAATTGTGGTCACTGTTACCGAAATGCTCCCCTACTGAAACATCTACCACCTGGCCGGGCTCATTCCCCAATACCAGGTCCAGTACCGCCCCTTCCCTAGTTGGACTGTTTACATATTGTTTTAAGAAGCCCTCCTGGATGCTCCTTACAAACTCTGCCCCGTCTAAGCCCCTGGCACTAAGTGAGTCCCAGTCAATATTGGGGAAGTTGAAGTCTCCCATCACCACAACCCTGTTGTTTTTACTCTTTTCCAAAATCTGTCTACCTATCTGCTCCTCTATCTCCCGCTGGCTGTTGGGAGGCCTGTAGTATACCCCCAACATTGTGACTGCACCCTTCTTATTCCTGATCTCTACCCATATAGCCTCACTGCCCTCTGAGGTGTCCTCTCGCTGTATAGCTGTGATACTCTCCTGAACAAGTAGCGCAACTCCGCCTCCCCTTTTACATCCCCCTCTATCCCGCCTGAAACATCTAAATCCTGGAACGTTTAGCTGCCAATCCTGCCCTTCCCTCAACCAGGTCTCTGTAATGGCAACAACATCATAGTTCCAAGTAGTAATCCAAGCTCTAAGTTCATCTGCCTTACCCGTAATGCTCCTTGCATTAAAACATATGCACTTCAGGCCACCAGACCCGCTGTGTTCAGCAACTTCTCCCCGTCTGCGCTGCCTCAGAGCCACACTGTCCCTATTCCCTAGTTCTCCCTCAATGCTCTCACCTTCTGACCTATTGCTCCCGTGCCCACCCCCCTGCCATACTAGTTTAAACCCTCCCGTGTGACACTAGCAAACCTCGCGGCCAGGATATTTATGCCTCTCCGGTTTAGATGCAACCCGTCCATCTTATACAGGTCACACCTGCCCCGGAAGAGCTCCCAGTGGTCCAGATAACAGAAACCCTCCCTCCTACACCAGCTGTTTAGCCACGTGTTTGTCTGCTCTATCTTCCTATTTCTAGCCTCACTGGCACGTGGCACAGGGAGTAATCCCGAGATTACAACCCTCGAGGTCCTGTCTTTTAACTTTCTGCCTAGCTCCCTGAACTCCTGCTGCAGGACCTCATGCCCCTTCCTGCCTATGTCGTTAGTACCAATATGTACAACGACCTCTGCCTGTTTGCCCTCCCCCTTCAGGATTCCCTCTACCCGTTCGGAGACATCCTGGACCCTGGCACCAGGGAGGCAACATACCATCCTGGAGTCTCTTTCACGTCCACAGAAGCGCCTATCTGTGCCCCTGACTATAGAGTCCCCTATAACTATTACTCTTCTGCGCTTTGACCCTCCCTTCTGAACATCAGAGCCAGCCGTGGTGCCACTGCTCTGGCTGCTGCTGTTTTCCCCTGATAGGCTATCCCCCCCGACAGTATCCAAAGGGGTATATCTGTTCGAGAGGGGGACAACCACAGGGGATTCCTGCACTGACTGCCTGCCCTTTCTGGTGGTCACCCATTTCTCTGCCTGCACCTTGGGTGTGACCACACTTACATAACTGCGATCTATGACGCTTTCCGCCACCTGCATGCTCCTAAGTGCATCCAATTGCTGCTCCAACCGAACCATGCGGTCTGTGAGGAGCTGCAGTTGGGTGCACTTTCTGCAGATGAAGCCATCCGGGACGCTGGAAGCCTCCCGGACCTGCCACATCTCACAGTCAGAGCACAGCACCCCTCTAACTGACATTGCGTCAATTAATTAAAATTAAAATTTGTCTTTTTTTTTTTAAATACTTTTTTTTAAATTTCAAAGTTACTGTCAACTATCTGTTTCCTAGCACTAGATTTCTAATAGAAATGCGATAGCTAACTATAATATTCTCCGATCTCTGGCTTAGATATCCTCTAAATTATAATTAAGTTATTATGTTTAATTAGTTCCCAAATACTCAAAAAAATTTAGGTTAGAATCACAACCAGCCACTCAGGTCACAGCTTTTCTGTGATGTCACTTCAGTTTCCCCCCGACACACACAATTTGAAAAACAGGTATAAAAGTAAAAATCACTTGCTTACCTTCTGAGATGTTCTCAGGTTCTCTCGCTGACAGAGACTGCTCCTCCACCTCCAATCCTTGACCTGCACAATGCTAATAATATAATAATATAATATGGCACTTACCTTACACCAATGGGTCTTATTATTAGGTTAGAGGAGGAGGGCGGGTGGGAGACACTACACGTGTAGTGTCTCGGGTTTCCTCTCCACCAGAATTTATTGGTTGGGGGGGGGGGGGGGACTTGCCAGAGGTCGAACTTCCGGTTCCCGCCGAAATCCAAAGGGCTGCTCCTGTAAAGGTAAGGCTTTTAATCTAACTACTCACCTCCCAGAGGGCCCCTGCGCACCGCTGCCGCCGAAATCCAAAGGGCTGCTCCTGTAAAGGTAAGGCTTTTAAATTCACTACTCACCTCCCAGAGGGCCCCTGCGCACCGCTGCCGCCGAAATCCAAAGGGCTGCTCCTGTAAAGGTAAGGCTTTTAAATTCACTACTCACCTCCCAGAGGGCCCCTGCGCACCGCTGCCGCCGAAATCCAAAGGGCTGCTCCTGTAAAGGTAAGGCTTTTAAATTCACTACTCACCTCCAAGAAGGCCCCTGCGCACCGCTGCCGCCGAAATCCAAAGGGCTGCTCCTGTAAAGGTAAGGCTTTTAAATTCACTACTCACCTCCAAGAAGGCCCCTGCGCACCGCTGCCGCCGAAATCCAAAGGGCTGCTCCTGTAAAGGTAAGGCTTTTAAATTCACTACTCACCTCCCAGAGGGCCCCTGCGCACCGCTGCCGCCGAAATCCAAAGGGCTGCTCCTGTAAAGGTAAGTGCTTTTAAATTCACTACTCACCTCCAAGGGCCCCACACACACTGACTCTCACTGGGGTACGGGTCCCCCACACACTGACTCTCACTGGGGTATGGGTTCCACACACACTGACTCTCACTGGGGTACGGGACCCACACACACTGACTCTCACTGGGGTACGGGTTCCACACACACTGACTCACACTGGGGTACGGGTTCGACACACACTGACTCTCACTAGGGTACAGGTCCCCCACACACTGACTCTCACTGGGGTACGGGTTCGACACCCACTGACTCTCACTGGGGTACGGGTTCCACACACACTGACTCACACTGGGGTACGGGTTCGACACACACTGACTCTCACTAGGGTACAGGTCCCCCACACACTGACTCTCACTTGGGTACGGGTTCGACACACACTGACTCTCACTGGGGTACGGGTCCCACACACACTGACTCTCACTGGGGTACGGGTCCCACATACACTGACTCTCACTGGGGTACGGGTCCCACACACACTGACTCTCACTGGGGTATGGGTCCCACACACACTGACTCTCTCTGGGGTACAGGTCCCACACACACTGACTCTCACTGGGGTACGGGTCCCACACACACTGACTCTCACTGGGGTACAGTCCCACACACACTGACTCTCACTGGGGTACGGGTCCCACACACACTGACTCTCACTGGGTACAGTTCCACACACACTGACTCTCACTGGGCTACGGGTCCCACACACACTGACTCTCACTGGGGTACAGTCCCACACACACTGACTCTCACTGGGGGACAGTTCCACACACACTGACTCTCACTGGGGGACTGTTCCACACACACTGACTCTCACTGGGGTACGGGCCCCACACACACTGACTCTCACTGGGGTACGGGTCCCACACACACTGACTCTCACTGGGGTACGGGCCCCACACACACTGACTCTCACTGGGGTACCGTCCCACACACACTGACTCTCACTGGGGTACGGGTCCCACACACACTGACTCTCACTGGGGTACGGGTCCCCCACACACTGACTCTCACTGGGGTACGGGTCCCACACACACTGACTCTCACTGGGGTACGGGTCCCCCACACACTGACTCTCACTGGGGTACGGGTTCCACACACACTGGCTCTCACTGGGGTACGGGTCCCACACACACTGACTCTCACTGGGGTACGGGTCCCACACACACTGACTCTCACTGGGATACGGGCCCCACACACACTGACACTCACTGGGGTACGGGTCCCACACACTGACTCTCACTGTGGTACGGGCCCCACACACACTGACTCTCACTGGGGTACGGGTCCCACACACACTGACTCTCACTGGGGTACGGGTTCGACACCCACTGACTCTCACTGGGGTACGGGTTCCACACACACTGACTCACACTGGGGTACGGGTTCGACACACACTGACTCTCACTAGGGTACAGGTCCCCCACACACTGACTCTCACTTGGGTACGGGTTCGACACACACTGACTCTCACTGGGGTACGGGTCCCACACACACTGACTCTCACTGGGGTACGGGTCCCACATACACTGACTCTCACTGGGGTACGGGTCCCACACACACTGACTCTCACTGGGGTATGGGTCCCACACACACTGACTCTCTCTGGGGTACGGGTCCCACACACACTGACTCTCACTGGGGTACGGGTCCCACACACACTGACTCTCACTGGGGTACAGTCCCACACACACTGACTCTCACTGGGGTACGGGTCCCACACACACTGACTCTCACTGGGTACAGTTCCACACACACTGACTCTCACTGGGCTACGGGTCCCACACACACTGACTCTCACTGGGGTACAGTCCCACACACACTGACTCTCACTGGGGGACAGTTCCACACACACTGACTCTCACTGGGGGACTGTTCCACACACACTGACTCTCACTGGGGTACGGGCCCCACACACACTGACTCTCACTGGGGTACGGGTCCCACACACACTGACTCTCACTGGGGTACGGGCCCCACACACACTGACTCTCACTGGGGTACCGTCCCACACACACTGACTCTCACTGGGGTACGGGTCCCACACACACTGACTCTCACTGGGGTACGGGTCCCCCACACACTGACTCTCACTGGGGTACGGGTCCCACACACACTGACTCTCACTGGGGTACGGGTCCCCCACACACTGACTCTCACTGGGGTACGGGTTCCACACACACTGGCTCTCACTGGGGTACGGGTCCCACACACACTGACTCTCACTGGGGTACGGGTCCCACACACACTGACTCTCACTGGGATACGGGCCCCACACACACTGACACTCACTGGGGTACGGGTCCCACACACTGACTCTCACTGTGGTACGGGCCCCACACACACTGACTCTCACTGGGGTACGGGTCCCACACACACTGACTCTCACTGGGGTACGGGTCCCACACACACTGACTCTCACTGGGGTACGGGCCCCACACACACTGACTCTCACTGCGGTACGGGTCCCACACACACTGACTCTCACTGGGGTACGGGTCCCACACACACTGACTCTCACTGGGGTACGGGCCCCACACACACTGACTCTCACTGGGGTACGGGTCCCACACACACTGACTCTCACTGCGGTACGGGTCCCACACACACTGACTCTCACTGGGGTACGGGTTCCACACACACTGGCTCTCACTGGGGTACGGGTCCCACACACACTGACTCTCACTGGGGTACGGGTCCCACAGACACTGACTCTCACTGGGGTACGGGTTGCACACACACTGACTCTCACTGGGGTACGGGTTCCACACACACTGACTCTCACTGGGGTACGGGTCCCTCACACACTGACTCTCACTGGGGTACGGGTCCCCCACACACTGACTCTCACTGGGGTACGGGTCCCCCACACACTGATTCTCACTGGGGTACGGGCCCCACACACACTGACTCTCACTGGGGTACGGGTCCCACACACTGACTCTCACTGGGGTACGGGCCCCACACACACTGACTATCACTGTGGTACGGGTCCCACACACTGACTCTCACTGGGGTACGGGCCCCACACACACTGACTCTCACTGGGGTACGGGTCCCACACACACTGACTCTCACTGGGGTACGGGTCCCACACACACTGACTCTCACAGGGATACGGGCCCCACACACACTGACTCTCACTGGGGAAGGGTCCCACACACTGACTCTCACTGAGGTACGGGTCCCCCACACACTGACTCTCACTGGGGTATGGGTTCCACACACACTGACTGTCACTGGGGTACGGGCCCCACACACACTGACTCTCACTGGGGTACGGGTCCCCCACAAACTGACTCTCACTGGGGTACGAGGTCCACACACACTGACTCTCACTGGGGTACGGGACCCACACACACTGACTCACTGGGGTACGGAACCCACACACACTGACTCTCACTGGGGTACGGGTTCCACACACACTGACTCTCACTGTTGTACGGGTCCCACACACATTGACTCTCACTGGGGTACGGGTCCCACACACACACTGGCTCTCACTGGGGTACGGGTTCCACACACACTGACTCTCACTGGGGTACAGTCCCACACACACTGACTCTCACTGGGGTACGGGACCCACACACTGACTCTCACTGGGATACGGGTCCCACACACACTGACTCTCACTGGGGGACAGTTCCACACACACTGACTCTCACTGGGGTACGGGTCCCCCACACACTGACTCTCACTGGGGTACGGGTTCCACACACACTGACTGTCACTGGGGTACAGGCCCTACACACACTGACTCTCACTGGGGTACGGGCCCCACACACACTGACTCTCACTGGGGTACGGGTCCCCCACACACTGACTCTCACTGGGGTATGGGTTCCACACACACTGACTCTCACTGGGGTACGGGTCCCCCACACACTGACTCTCACTGGGGTACGGGTTCCACACACACTGACTCTCACTGGGGTACGGGCCCCACACACACTGACTCTCTCTGGGGTACAGTCCCACACACACTGACTCACACTGGGGTACGGGACCCACACACACTGACTCTCACTGGGGTACGGGTTCCACACACACTGACTCACACTGGGGTACGGGTTCGACACACACTGACTCTCACTAGGGTACAGGTCCCCCACACACTGACTCTCACTGGGGTACGGGTTCGACACACACTGACTCTCACTGGGGTACGGGTCCCACACACACTGACTCTCACTGGGGTACGGGTCCCACACACACTGACTCTCACTGGGGTACGGGTCCCACACACACTGACTCTCACTGGGGTACGGGTCCCACACACACTGACTCTCACTGGGGTACGGGTCCCACACACACTGACTCTCACTGGGGTACGGGTCCCACACACACTGACTCTCACTCGGGTACAGTCCCACACACACTGACTCTCACTGGGGTACGGGTCCCACACACACTGACTATCACTGGGTACAGTTCCACACACACTGACTCTCACTGGGCTACGGGTCCCACACACACTGACTCTCACTGGGGGACTGTTCCACACACACTGACTCTCACTGGGGTACGGGCCCCACACACACTGACTCTCACTGGGGTACGGGTCCCACACACACTGACTCTCACTGGGGTACGGGTCCCACACACACTGACTCTCACTGGGGTACGGGTCCCCCACACACTGACTCTCACTGGGGTACGGGTCCCACACACACTGACTCTCACTGGGGTACGGGTCCCCCACACACTGACTCTCACTGGGGTACGGGTCCCACACACACTGACTCTCACTTGGGTATGGGTTCCACACACACTGGCTCTCACTGGGGTACGGGTCCCACACTCACTGACTCTCACTGGGGGACAGGTCCCACACACTGACTCTCACTGTGGTACGGGTCCCACACACTCTGACTCTCACTGGGGGACAGGTCCCACACACTGAGTCTCACTGGGGTACGGGTCCCACACACTCTGACTCTCACTGGGGGACAGGTCCCACACACTGACTCTCACTGTGGTACGGGTCCCACACACACTGACTCTCACTGGGGTACGGAACCCACACACACTGACTCTCACTGGGGTACGGGTTCCACACACACTGACTCTCACTGTGGTACGGGTCCCACACACACAGACTCTCACTGGGGTACGGGTTCCACACACACTGACTCTCACTGGGGTACATGTCCCACACACACTGACTCTCACTGGGGTACGGGTCCCACACACACTGACTCTCACTGGGGTACGGGCCCCACACACACTGACTCTCACTGGGGTACGGGCCCCACACACACTGACTCTCACTGTGGTACGGGTCCCACACACACTGACTCTCACTGGGGTACGGGTTCCACACACACTGACTCTCACTGGGGTACAGGTCCCACACACACTGACTCTCACTGGGCTACAGGTCCAACACACACGACTCTCACTGGGGTACGGGTCCCACACACACTGACTCTCACTGGGGTACGGGTCCCACACATACTGACTCTCACTGGGGTACGGGCCCCACACACACTGACTCTCACTAGGGTACGGGTTCCACACACACTGACTCTCACTGGGGTACGGGTCCCACACACACTGACTCTCACTGGGGTATGGATCCCCCACACACTGACTCTCACTGGGGTATGGGTTCCACACACACTGACTGTCACTGGGGTACGGGCCCCACACACACTGACTCTCACTGGGGTACGGGTCCCCCACAGACTGACTCTCACTGGGGTACGAGGTCCACACACACTGACTCTCACTGGGGTACGGGCCCCACACACACTGACTCTCACTGGGGTACGGGCCCCACAAACACAGTCACTCTCACTGGGATACGGGCCCCACACACACTGACTCTCACTGGGGTACGGGTCCCACTCACTGACTCTCACTGGGGTACGGAACCCACACACACTGACTCTCACTGGGGTACGGGCCCCACACACACTGACTCTCACTGGGGTACGGGTCCCCCACACACTGACTCTCACTGGGGTACGAGGTCCACACACACTTACTCTCACTGGGGTACGGGCCCCACACACACTGACTCTCACTGGGGTACGGGCCCCACACACACACTGACTCTCACTGGGGTACAGGTCCCACACACACTGACTCTCACTGGGGTACAGGACCCACACACACTGACTCACTGGGGTACGGAACCCACACACACTGACTCTCACTGGGGTACGGGTTCCACACACACTGACTCTCACTGTTGTACGGGTCCCACACGCATTGACTCTCACTGGGGTACGGGTCCCACACACACTGGCTCTCACTGGGGTACGGGTTCCACACACACTGACTCTCACTGGGGTACGGGTCCCACACAAACTGACTCTCACTTGGGTACGGGTCCCACACACACTGACTCTCACTGGGGTGCAGTCCCACACACACTGACTCTCACTGGGGTACGGGACCCACACACTGAATCTCACTGGGATACGGGTCCCACACACACTGACTCTCACTGGGGGACAGTTCCACACACACTGACTCTCACTGGGGTACGGGTCCCCCACACACTGACTCTCACTGGGGTACGGGTTCCACTCACACTGACTGTCACTGGGGTACAGGCCCTACACACACTGACTCTCACTGGTGTACGGGCCCCACACACACTGACTCTCATTGGGGTACGGGTCCCCCACACACTGACTCTCACTGGGGTATGGGTTCCACACACACTGACTCTCACTGGGGTACGGGACCCACACACACTGACTCTCACTGGGGTACGGGTTCCACACACACTGACTCACACTGGGGTACGGGTTCCACACACACTGACTCACACTGGGGTACGGGTTCGACACACACTGACTCTCACTAGGGTACAGGTCCCCCACACACTGACTCTCACTTGGGTACGGGTTCGACACACACTGACTCTCACTGGGGTACGGGTCCCACACACACTGACTCTCACTGGGGTACGGGTCCCACATACACTGACTCTCACTGGGGTACGGGTCCCACACACACTGACTCTCACTGGGGTATGGGTCCCACACACACTGACTCTCTCTGGGGTACGGGTCCCACACACACTGACTCTCACTGGGGTACAGTCCCACACACACTGACTCTCACTGGGGTACGGGTCCCACACACACTGACTCTCACTGGGTACAGTTCCACACACACTGACTCTCACTGGGCTACGGGTCCCACACACACTGACTCTCACTGGGGTACAGTCCCACACACACTGACTCTCACTGGGGGACAGTTCCACACACACTGACTCTCACTGGGGGACTGTTCCACACACACTGACTCTCACTGGGGTACGGGCCCCACACACACTGACTCTCACTGGGGTACGGGTCCCACACACACTGACTCTCACTGGGGTACGGGCCCCACACACACTGACTCTCACTGGGGTACCGTCCCACACACACTGACTCTCACTGGGGTACGGGTCCCACACACACTGACTCTCACTGGGGTACGGGTCCCCCACACACTGACTCTCACTGGGGTACGGGTCCCACACACACTGACTCTCACTGGGGTACGGGTCCCCCACACACTGACTCTCACTGGGGTACGGGTTCCACACACACTGGCTCTCCCTGGGGTACGGGTCCCACACACACTGACTCTCACTGGGGTACGGGTCCCACACACACTGACTCTCACTGGGATACGGGCCCCACACACACTGACACTCACTGGGGTACGGGTCCCACACACTGACTCTCACTGTGGTACGGGCCCCACACACACTGACTCTCACTGGGGTACGGGTCCCACACACACTGACTCTCACTGGGGTACGGGTCCCACACACACTGACTCTCACTGGGGTACGGGCCCCACACACACTGACTCTCACTGCGGTACGGGTCCCACACACACTGACTCTCACTGGGGTACGGGTCCCACACACACTGACTCTCACTGGGGTACGGGCCCCACACACACTGACTCTCACTGGGGTACGGGTCCCACACACACTGACTCTCACTGGGGTACGGGTCCCACACACACTGACTCTCACTGGGGTACGGGTTCCACACACACTGGCTCTCACTGGGGTACGGGTCCCACACACACTGACTCTCACTGGGGTACGGGTCCCACAGACACTGACTCTCACTGGGGTACGGGTTGCACACACACTGACTCTCACTGGGGTACGGGTTCCACACACACTGACTCTCACTGGGGTACGGGTCCCTCACACACTGACTCTCACTGGGGTACGGGTCCCCCACACACTGACTCTCACTGGGGTACGGGTCCCCCACACACTGATTCTCACTGGGGTACGGGCCCCACACACACTGACTCTCACTGGGGTACGGGTCCCACACACTGACTCTCACTGGGGTACGGGCCCCACACACACTGACTATCACTGTGGTACGGGTCCCACACACTGACTCTCACTGGGGTACGGGCCCCACACACACTGACTCTCACTGGGGTACGGGTCCCACACACACTGACTCTCACTGGGGTACGGGTCCCACACACACTGACTCTCACTGGGATACGGGCCCCACACACACTGACTCTCACTGGGGAAGGGTCCCACACACTGACTCTCACTGAGGTACGGGTCCCCCACACACTGACTCTCACTGGGGTATGGGTTCCACACACACTGACTGTCACTGGGGTACGGGCCCCACACACACTGACTCTCACTGGGGTACGGGTCCCCCACAAACTGACTCTCACTGGGGTACGAGGTCCACACACACTGACTCTCACTGGGGTACGGGCCCCACACACACTGACTCTCACTGGGGTACGGGCCCCACACACACAGTGACTCTCACTGGGATACGGGCCCCACACACACTGACTCTCACTGGGGTACGGGTCCCACTCACTGACTCTCACTGGGGTACGGAACCCACACACACTGACTCTCACTGGGGTACGGGCCCCACACACACTGACTCTCACTGGGGTACGGGTCCCCCACACACTGACTCTCACTGGGGTACGAGGTCCACACACACTGACTCTCACTGGGGTACGGGCCCCACACACACTGACTCTCACTGGGGTACGGGCCCCACACACACACTGACTCTCACTGGTGTACAGGTCCCACACACACTGACTCTCACTGGGGTACGGGGCCCACACACACTGACTCACTGGGGTACGGAACCCACACACACTGACTCTCACTGGGGTACGGGTTCCACACACACTGACTCTCACTGTTGTACGGGTCCCACACACATTGACTCTCACTATGGTACGGGTCCCACACACACTGGCTCTCACTGGGGTACGGGTTCCACACACACTGACTCTCACTGGGGTACAGTCCCACACACACTGACTCTCACTGGGGTACGGGACCCACACACTGACTCTCACTGGGATACGAGTCCCACACACACTGACTCTCACTGGATGACAGTTCCACACACACTGACTCTCACTGGGGTACGGGTCCCCCACACACTGACTCTCACTGGGGTACGGGTTCCACACACACTGACTGTCACTGGGGTACAGGCCCTACACACACTGACTCTCACTGGGGTACGGGCCCCACACACACTGACTCTCACTGGGGTACGGGTCCCCCACACACTGACTCTCACTGGGGTATGGGTTCCACACACACTGACTCTCACTGGGGTACGGGTCCCCCACACACTGACTCTCACTGGGGTACGGGTTCCACACACACTGACTCTCACTGGGGTACGGGCCCCACACACACTGACTCTCTCTGGGGTACAGTCCCACACACACTGACTCACACTGGGGTACGGGACCCACACACACTGACTCTCACTGGGGTACGGGTTCCACACACACTGACTCACACTGGGGTACGGGTTCGACACACACTGACTCTCACTAGGGTACAGGTCCCCCACACACTGACTCTCACTGGGGTACGGGTTCGACACACACTGACTCTCACTGGGGGACTGTTCCACACACACTGACTCTCACTGGGGTACGGGCCCCACACACACTGACTCTCACTGGGGTACGGGTCCCACACACACTGACTCTCACTGGGGTACGGGTCCCACACACACTGACTCTCACTGGGGTACGGGTCCCACACACACTAACTCTCACTGGGGTACGCGTCCCACACACACTGACTCTCACTGGGGTACGGGTCCCACACACACTGACTCTCACTGGGGTACGGGTCCCACACACACTGACTCTCACTGGGGTACGGGTCCCACACACACTGACTCTCACTCGGGTACAGTCCCACACACACTGACTCTCACTGGGGTACGGGTCCCACACACACTGACTATCACTGGGTACAGTTCCACACACACTGACTCTCACTGGGCTACGGGTCCCACACACACTGACTCTCACTGGGGGACTGTTCCACACACACTGACTCTCACTGGGGTACGGGCCCCACACACACTGACTCTCACTGGGGTACGGGTCCCACACACACTGACTCTCACTGGGGTACGGGTCCCACACACACTGACTCTCACTGGGGTACGGGTCCCCCACACACTGACTCTCACTGGGGTACGGGTCCCACACACACTGACTCTCACTGGGGTACGGGTCCCCCACACACTGACTCTCACTGGGGTACGGGTCCCACTCACACTGACTCTCACTTGGGTATGGGTTCCACACACACTGGCTCTCACTGGGGTACGGGTCCCACACACACTGACTCTCACTGGGGTACGGGTCCCACAGACACTGACTCTCACTGGGGTACGGGTTGCACACACACTGACTCTCACTGGGGTACGGGTCCCACACACACTGACTCTCACTGGGGTACGGGTCCCTCACACACTGACTCTCACTGGGGTACGGGTCCCCCACACACTGACTCTCACTGGGGTACGGGTCCCACACACACTGACTCTCACTGGGGTACGGGTCCCACACACACTGACTCTCACTGGGGTACGGGTCCCACACACACTGACTCTCACTCGGGTACAGTCCCACACACACTGACTCTCACTGGGGTACGGGTCCCACACACACTGACTATCACTGGGTACAGTTCCACACACACTGACTCTCACTGGGCTACGGGTCCCACACACACTGACTCTCACTGGGGGACTGTTCCACACACACTGACTCTCACTGGGGTACGGGCCCCACACACACTGACTCTCACTGGGGTACGGGTCCCACACACACTGACTCTCACTGGGGTACGGGTCCCACACACACTGACTCTCACTGGGGTACGGGTCCCCCACACACTGACTCTCACTGGGGTACGGGTCCCACACACACTGACTCTCACTGGGGTACGGGTCCCCCACACACTGACTCTCACTGGGGTACGGGTCCCACTCACACTGACTCTCGCTTGGGTATGGGTTCCACACACACTGGCTCTCACTGGGGTACGGGTCCCACACACACTGACTCTCACTGGGGTACGGGTCCCACAGACACTGACTCTCACTGGGGTACGGGTTGCACACACACTGACTCTCACTGGGGTACGGGTCCCACACACACTGACTCTCACTGGGGTACGGGTCCCTCACACACTGACTCTCACTGGGGTACGGGTCCCCCACACACTGACTCTCACTGGGGTACGGGTTCCACACACACTGACTGTCACTGGGGTACAGTCCCTACACACACTGACTCTCACTGGGGTACGGGCCCCACACACACTGACTCTCACTGGGGTACGGGTCCCCCACACACTGACTCTCACTGGGGTACGGGTTCCACACACACTGACTCTCACTGGGGTACGGGCCCCACGCACACTGACTCTCTCTGGGGTACAGTCCCACACACACTGACTCTCACTGGGGTACGGGACCCATACACACTGACTCTCACTGGGGTACGGGTTCCACACACACTGACTCACACTGGGGTACGGGTTCGACACACACTGACTCTCACTAGGGTACAGGTCCCCCACACACTGACTCTCACTGTGGTACGGGTTCGACACACACTGACTCTCACTGGGGTACGGGTCCCACACACACTGACTCTCACTGGGGTACGGGTCCCACACACACTGACTCTCACTGGGGTACGGGTCCCACACACACTGACTCTCACTGGGGTACGGGTCCCACACACACTGACTCTCACTGGGGTACGGGTCCCACACACACTGACTCTCAATGGGGTACGGGTCCCACACACACTGACTCTCACTGGGGTACAGTCCCACACACACTGACTCTCACTGGGGTACGGGTCTCACACACACTGACTCTCACTGGGTACAGTTCCACACACACTGACTCTCACTGGGCTACGGGTCCCACACACACTGACTCTCACTGGGGTACAGTCCCACACACACTGACTCTCACTGGGGGACAGTTCCACACACACTGACTCTCACTGGGGGACTGTTCCACACACACTGACTCTCACTGGGGTACGGGCCCCACACACACTGACTCTCACTGGGGTACGGGTCCCACACACACTGACTCTCACTGGGGTACGGGTCCCACACACACTGACTCACTGGGGTACCGTCCCACACACACTGACTCTCACTGGGGTACGGGTCCCACACACACTGACTCTCACTGGGGTACGGGTCCCCCACACACTGACTCTCACTGGGGTACGGGTCCCACACACACTGACTCTCACTGGGGTACGGGTCCCCCACACACTGACTCTCACTGGGGTACGGGTCCCACACACACTGACTCTCACTTGGGTATGGGTTCCACACACACTGGCTCTCACTGGGGTACGGGTCCCACACACACTGACTCGCACTGGGGTACGGGACCCACAGACACTGACTCTCACTGGGGTACGGGTTGCACACACACTGACTCTCACTGGGGTACGGGTCCCACACACACTGACTCTCACTGGGGTACGGGTCCCTCACACACTGACTCTCACTGGGGTACGGGTCCCCCACACACTGACTCTCACTGGGGTACGGGTCCCCCACACACTGACTCTCACTGGGGTACGGGCCCCACACACACTGACTCTCACTGGGGTACGGGTCCCACACACTGACTCTCACTGGGGTACGGGCCCCACAAACACTGACTCTCACTGGGGTCCGGGTCCCACACACACTGACTCTCACTGGGGTACGGGTCCCACACACACTGACTCTCACTGGGATACGGGCCCCACACACACTGACTCTCACTGGGGTACGGGTCCCACACACTGACTCTCACTGTGGTACGGGCCCCACACACACTGACTCTCACTGGGGTACGGGTCCCACACACACTGACTCTCACTGGGGTACGGGTCCCACACACACTGACTCTCACTGGGGTACGGGCCCCACACACACTGACTCTCACTGGGGTACGGGTCCCACACACACTGACTCTCACTGGGGTACGGGTCCCCCACACACTGACTCTCACTGGGGTACGGGTTCCACACACACTGACTCTCACTGGGGTACGGGTCCCACACACTGACTCTCACTGGGGAAGGGTCCCACACACACTGACTCTCACTGGGGTACGGGTCCCCACACACACTGACTCTCCCTGGGGTACGGGCCCCACACACACTGACTCTCACTGGGGTACGGGCCCCCACGCACACTGACTCTCACTGGGGTACGGGCCCCACACACACACTGACTCTCACTGGTGTACAGGTCCCACACACACTGACTCTCACTGGGGTACGGGACCCACACACACTGACTCACTGGGGTACGGAACCCACACACACTGACTCTCACTGGGGTACGGGTTCCACACACACTGACTCTCACTGTTGTACGGGTCCCACACACATTGACTCTCACTGGGGTACGGGTCCCACACACACTGGCTCTCACTGGGGTACGGGTTCCACACACACTGACTCTCACTGGGGTACGGGTCCCACACACACTGACTCTCACTTGGGTACGGGTCCCACACACACTGACTCTCACTGGGGTACAGTCCCACACACACTGACTCTCAGGGACCCACACACTGACTCTCACTGGGATACGGGTCCCACACACACTGACTCTCACTGGGGGACAGTTCCACACACACTGACTCTCACTGGGGTACGGGTCCCCCACACACTGACTCTCACTGGGGTACGGGTTCCACACACACTGACTGTCACTGGGGTACAGGCCCGACACACACTGACTCTCACTGGGGTACGGGCCCCACACACACTGACTCTCACTGGGGTACGGGTCCCCCACACACTGACTCTCACTGGGGTATGGGTTCCACACACACTGACTCTCACTGGGGTACGGGTCCCCCACACACTGACTCTCACTGGGGTACGGGTTCCACACACACTGACTCTCACTGGGGTACGGGCCCCACACACACTGACTCTCTCTGGGGTACAGTCCCACACACACTGACTCTCACTGGGGTACGGGACCCATACACACTGACTCTCGCTGGGGTACGGGTTCCACACACACTGACTCACACTGGGGTACGGGTTCGACACACACTGACTCTCACTAGGGTACAGGTCCCCCACACACTGACTCTCACTGGGGTACGGGTTCGACACACACTGACTCTCACTGGGGTACGGGTCCCACACACACTGACTCTCACTGGGGTACGGGTCCCACACACACTGACTCTCACTGGGGTACGGGTCCCACACACACTGACTCTCACTGGGGTACGGGTCCCACACACACTGACTCTCACTGGGGTACGGGTCCCACACACACTGACTCTCACTGGGGTACGGGTCCCACACACACTGACTCTCACTCGGGTACAGTCCCACACACACTGACTCTCACTGGGGTACGGGTCCCACACACACTGACTCTCACTGGGTACAGTTCCACACACACTGACTCTCACTGGGCTACGGGTCCCACACACACTGACTCTCACTGGGGGACTGTTCCACACACACTGACTCTCACTGGGGTACGGGCCCCACACACACTGACTCTCACTGGGGTACGGGTCCCACACACACTGACTCTCACTGGGGTACGGATCCCACACACACTGACTCACTGGGGTACCGTCCGACACACACTGACTCTCACTGGGGTACGGGTCCCACACACACTGACTCTCACTGGGGTACGTGTCCCCCACACACTGACTCTCACTGGGGTACGGGTCCCACACACACTGACTCTCACTGGGGTACGGGTCCCCCACACACTGACTCTCACTGGGGTACGGGTCCCCCACACACTGACTCTCACTGGGGTACGGGTCCCACACACACTGACTGTCACTTGGGTATGGGTTCCACACACACTGGCTCTCACTGGGGTACGGGTCCCACACACACTGACTCTGACTGGGGTACGGGTCCCACAGACACTGACTCTCACTGGGGTACGGGTTGCACACACACTGACTCTCACTGGGGTACGGGTCCCACACACACTGACTCTCACTGGGGTACGGGTCCCTCACACACTGACTCTCACTGGGGTACGGGTCCCCCACACACTGACTCTCACTGGGGTACGGGTTCCACACACACTGACTGTCACTGGGGTACAGGCCCTACACACACTGACTCTCACTGGGGTACGGGCCCCACACACACTGACTCTCACTGGGGTACGGGTCCCCCACACACTGATTCTCACTGGGGTATGGGTTCCACACTCACTGACTCTCACTGGGGTACGGGTCCCCCACACACTGACTCTCACTGGGGTACGGGTTCCACACACACTGACTCTCACTGGGGTACGGGCCCCACGCACACTGACTCTCTCTGGGGTACAGTCCCACACACACTGACTCTCACTGGGGTACAGGACCCATACACACTGACTCTCACTGGGGTACGGGTTCCACACACACTGACTCACACTGGGGTACGGGTTCGACACACACTGACTCTCACTAGGGTACAGGTCCCCCACACACTGACTCTTACTGTGGTACGGGTTCGACACACACTGACTCTCACTGGGGTACGGGTCCCACACACACTGACTCTCACTGGGGTACGGGTCCCACACACACTGACTCTCACTGGGGTACGGGTCCCACACACACTGACTCTCACTGGGGTACGGGTCCCACACACACTGACTCTCACTGGGGTACGGGTCCCACACACACTGACTCTCACTGGGGTACGGGTCCCACACACACTGACTCTCACTGGGGTACAGTCCCACACACACTGACTCTCACTGGGGTACGGGTCCCACACACACTGACTCTCACTGGGTACAGTTCCACACACACTGACTCTCACTGGGCTACGGGTCCCACACACACTGACTCTCACTGGGGTACAGTCCCACACACACTGACTCTCACTGGGGGACAGTTCCACACACACTGACTCTCACTGGGGGACTGTTCCACACACACTGACTCTCACTGGGGTACGGGCCCCACACACACTGACTCTCACTGGGGTACGGGTCCCACACACACTGACTCTCACTGGGGTACGGGTCCCACACACACTGACTCACTGGGGTACCGTCCCACACACACTGACTCTCACTGGGGTACGGGTCCCACACACACTGACTCTCACTGGGGTACGGGTCCCCCACACACTGACTCTCACTGGGGTACGGGTCCCACACACACTGACTCTCACTGGGGTACGGGTCCCCCACACACTGACTCTCACTGGGGTACGGGTCCCACACACACTGACTCTCACTTGGGTATGGGTTCCACACACACTGGCTCTCACTGGGGTACGGGTCCCACACACACTGACTCTCACTGGGGTACGGGTCCCACAGACACTGACTCTCATTGGGGTACGGGTTGCACACACACTGACTCTCACTGGGGTACGGGTCCCACACACACTGACTCTCACTGGGGTACGGGTCCCTCACACACTGACTCTCACTGGGGTACGGGTCCCCCACACACTGACTCTCACTGGGGTACGGGTCCCCCACACACTGACTCTCACTGGGGTACGGGCCCCACACACACTGACTCTCACTGGGGTACGGGTCCCACACACACTGACTCTCACTGGGGTACGGGTCCCACAGACACTGACTCTCACTGGGGTACGGGTTGCACACACACTGACTCTCACTGGGGTACGGGTCCCACACACACTGACTCTCACTGGGGTACGGGTCCCTCACACACTGACTCTCACGGGGGTACGGGTCCCCCACACACTGACTCTCACTGGGGTACGGGTCCCCCACACACTGACTCTCACTGGGGTACGGGCCCCACACACACTGACTCTCACTGGGGTACGGGTCCCACACACTGACTCTCACTGGGGTACGGGCCCCACACACACTGACTCTCACTGGGGTCCGGGTCCCACACACACTGACTCTCACTGGGGTACGGGTCCCACACACACTGACTCTCACTGGGATACGGGCCCCACACACACTGGCTCTCACTGGGGTACGGGTCCCACACACTGACTCTCACTGTGGTACGGGCCCCACACACACTGACTCTCACTGGGGTACGGGTCCCACACACACTGACTCTCACTGGGGTACGGGTCCCACACACACTGACTCTCACTGGGGTACGGGCCCCACACACACTGACTCTCACTGGGGTACGGGTCCCACACACACTGACTCTCACTGGGGTACGGGTCCCCCACACACTGACTCTCACTGGGGTACGGGTTCCACACACACTGACTCTCACTGGGGTACGGGTCCCACACACTGACTCTCACTGGGGAAGGGTCCCACACACACTGACTCTCACTGGGGTACGGGTCCCCACACACACTGACTCTCCCTGGGGTACGGGCCCCACACACACTGACTCTCACTGGGGTACGGGTCCCCACACACACTGACTCTCACTGGGGTATGGGTCCCACACACACTGACTCTCACTGGGGTACGGGCCCCACACACACACTGACTCTCACTGGTGTACAGGTCCCACACACACTGACTCTCACTGGGGTACGGGACCCACACACACTGACTCACTGGGGTACGGAACCCACACACAATGACTCTCACTGGGTTACGGGTTCCACACACACTGACTCTCACTGTTGTACGGGTCCCACACACATTGACTCTCACTGGGGTACGGGTCCCACACACACTGGCTCTCACTGGGGTACGGGTTCCACACACACTGACTCTCACTGGGGTACGGGTCCCACACACACTGACTCTCACTTGGGTACGGGTCCCACACACACTGACTCTCACTGGGGTACAGTCCCACACACACTGACTCTCACTGGGGTACGGGACCCACACACTGACTCTCACTGGGATACGGGTCCCACACACACTGACTCTCACTGGGGGACAGTTCCACACACACTGACTCTCACTGGGGTACGGGTCCCCCACACACTGACTCTCACTGGGGTACGGGTCCCACACACACTGACTCTCACTGGGATACGGGCCCCACACACACTGACTCTCACTGGGGAAGGGTCCCACACACTGACTCTCACTGAGGTACGGGTCCCCCACACACTGACTCTCACTGGGGTATGGGTTCCACACACACTGACTGTCACTGGGGTACGGGCCCCACACACACTGACTCTCACTGGGGTACGGGTCCCCCACAAACTGACTCTCACTGGGGTACGAGGTCCACACACACTGACTCTCACTGGGGTACGGGCCCCACACACACTGACTCTCACTGGGGTACGGGCCCCACACACACAGTGACTCTCACTGGGATACGGGCCCCACACACACTGACTCTCACTGGGGTACGGGTCCCACTCACTGACTCTCACTGGGGTACGGAACCCACACACACTGACTCTCACTGGGGTACGGGCCCCACACACACTGACTCTCACTGGGGTACGGGTCCCCCACACACTGACTCTCACTGGGGTACGAGGTCCACACACACTGACTCTCACTGGGGTACGGGCCCCACACACACTGACTCTCACTGGGGTACGGGCCCCACACACACACTGACTCTCACTGGTGTACAGGTCCCACACACACTGACTCTCACTGGGGTACGGGACCCACACACACTGACTCACTGGGGTACGGAACCCACACACACTGACTCTCACTGGGGTACGGGTTCCACACACACTGACTCTCACTGTTGTACGGGTCCCACACACATTGACTCTCACTGGGGTACGGGTCCCACACACACTGGCTCTCACTGGGGTACGGGTTCCACACACACTGACTCTCACTGGGGTACAGTCCCACACACACTGACTCTCACTGGGGTACGGGACCCACACACTGACTCTCACTGGGATACGGGTCCCACACACACTGACTCTCACTGGGGGACAGTTCCACACACACTGACTCTCACTGGGGTACGGGTCCCCCACACACTGACTCTCACTGGGGTACGGGTTCCACACACACTGACTGTCACTGGGGTACAGGCCCTACACACACTGACTCTCACTGGGGTACGGGCCCCACACACACTGACTCTCACTGGGGTACGGGTCCCCCACACACTGACTCTCACTGGGGTATGGGTTCCACACACACTGACTCTCACTGGGGTACGGGTCCCCCACACACTGACTCTCACTGGGGTACGGGTTCCACACACACTGACTCTCACTGGGGTACGGGCCCCACACACACTGACTCTCTCTGGGGTACAGTCCCACACACACTGACTCACACTGGGGTACGGGACCCACACACACTGACTCTCACTGGGGTACGGGTTCCACACACACTGACTCACACTGGGGTACGGGTTCGACACACACTGACTCTCACTAGGGTACAGGTCCCCCACACACTGACTCTCACTGGGGTACGGGTTCGACACACACTGACTCTCACTGGGGTACGGGTCCCACACACACTGACTCTCACTGGGGTACGGGTCCCACACACACTGACTCTCACTGGGGTACGGGTCCCACACACACTGACTCTCACTGGGGTACGGGTCCCACACACACTGACTCTCACTGGGGTACGGGTCCCACACACACTGACTCTCACTGGGGTACGGGTCCCACACACACTGACTCTCACTGGGGTACGGGTCCCACACACACTGACTCTCACTGGGGTACGGGTCCCACACACACTGACTCTCACTGGGGTACGGGTCCCACACACACTGACTCTCACTCGGGTACAGTCCCACACACACTGACTCTCACTGGGGTACGGGTCCCACACACACTGACTATCACTGGGTACAGTTCCACACACACTGACTCTCACTGGGCTACGGGTCCCACACACACTGACTCTCACTGGGGGACTGTTCCACACACACTGACTCTCACTGGGGTACGGGCCCCACACACACTGACTCTCACTGGGGTACGGGTCCCACACACACTGACTCTCACTGGGGTACGGGTCCCACACACACTGACTCTCACTGGGGTACGGGTCCCCCACACACTGACTCTCACTGGGGTACGGGTCCCACACACACTGACTCTCACTGGGGTACGGGTCCCCCACACACTGACTCTCACTTGGGTATGGGTTCCACACACACTGGCTCTCACTGGGGTACGGGTCCCACACACACTGACTCTCACTGGGGTACGGGTCCCACACACACTGGCTCTCACTGGGGTACGGGTTCCACACACACTGACTCTCACTGGGGTACAGTCCCACACACACTGACTCTCACTGGGGTACGGGACCCACACACTGACTCTCACTGGGATACGGGTCCCACACACACTGACTCTCACTGGGGGACAGTTCCACACACACTGACTCTCACTGGGGTACGGGTCCCCCACACACTGACTCTCACTGGGGTACGGGTTCCACACACACTGACTGTCACTGGGGTACAGGCCCTACACACACTGACTCTCACTGGGGTACGGGCCCCACACACACTGACTCTCACTGGGGTACGGGTCCCCCACACACTGACTCTCACTGGGGTATGGGTTCCACACACACTGACTCTCACTGGGGTACGGGTCCCCCACACACTGACTCTCACTGGGGTACGGGTTCCACACACACTGACTCTCACTGGGGTACGGGCCCCACACACACTGACTCTCTCTGGGGTACAGTCCCACACACACTGACTCACACTGGGGTACGGGACCCACACACACTGACTCTCACTGGGGTACGGGTTCCACACACACTGACTCACACTGGGGTACGGGTTCGACACACACTGACTCTCACTCGGGTACAGGTCCCCCACACACTGACTCTCACTGGGGTACGGGTTCGACACACACTGACTCTCACTGGGGTACGGGTCCCACACACACTGACTCTCACTGGGGTACGGGTCCCACACACACTGACTCTCACTGGGGTACGGGTCCCACACACACTGACTCTCACTGGGGTACGGGTCCCACACACACTGACTCTCACTGGGGTACGGGTCCCACACACACTGACTCTCACTGGGGTACGGGTCCCACACACACTGACTCTCACTGGGGTACGGGTCCCACACACACTGACTCTCACTGGGGTACGGGTCCCACACACACTGACTCTCACTGGGGTACGGGTCCCACACACACTGACTCTCACTCGGGTACAGTCCCACACACACTGACTCTCACTGGGGTACGGGTCCCACACACACTGACTATCACTCGGTACAGTTCCACACACACTGACTCTCACTGGGCTACGGGTCCCACACACACTGACTCTCACTGGGGGACTGTTCCACACACACTGACTCTCACTGGGGTACGGGCCCCACACACACTGACTCTCACTGGGGTACGGGTCCCACACACACTGACTCTCACTGGGGTACGGGTCCCACACACACTGACTCTCACTGGGGTACGGGTCCCCCACACACTGACTCTCACTGGGGTACGGGTCCCACACACACTGACTCTCACTGGGGTACGGGTCCCCCACACACTGACTCTCACTGGGGTACGGGTTCCACACACACTGACTCTCACTGGGGTACGGGTCCCACAGACACTGACTCTCACTGGGGTACGGGTTGCACACACACTGACTCTCACTGGGGTACGGGTCCCACACACACTGACTCTCACTGGGGTACGGGTCCCTCACACACTGACTCTCACTGGGGTACGGGTCCCCCACACACTGATTCTCACTGGGGTACGGGTTCCACACACACTGACTGTCACTGGGGTACAGTCCCTACACACACTGACTCTCACTGGGGTACGGGCCCCACACACACTGACTCTCACTGGGGTACGGGTCCCCCACACACTGACTCTCACTGGGGTACGGGTTCCACACACACTGACTCTCACTGGGGTACGGGCCCCACGCACACTGACTCTCTCTGGGGTACAGTCCCACACACACTGACTCTCACTGGGGTACGGGACCCATACACACTGACTCTCACTGGGGTACGGGTTCCACACACACTGACTCACACTGGGGTACGGGTTCGACACACACTGACTCTCACTAGGGTACAGGTCCCCCACACACTGACTCTCACTGTGGTACGGGTTCGACACACACTGACTCTCACTGGGGTACGGGTCCCACACACACTGACTCTCACTGGGGTACGGGTCCCACACACACTGACTCTCACTGGGGTACGGGTCCCACACACACTGACTCTCACTGGGGTACGGGTCCCACACACACTGACTCTCACTGGGGTACGGGTCCCACACACACTGACTCTCAATGGGGTACGGGTCCCACACACACTGACTCTCACTGGGGTACTGTCCCACACACACTGACTCTCACTGGGGTACGGGTCCCACACACACTGACTCTCACTGGGTACAGTTCCACACACACTGACTCTCACTGGGCTACGGGTCCCACACACACTGACTCTCACTGGGGTACAGTCCCACACACACTGACTCTCACTGGGGGACAGTTCCACACACACTGACTCTCACTGGGGGACTGTTCCACACACACTGACTCTCACTGGGGTACGGGCCCCACACACACTGACTCTCACTGGGGTACGGGTCCCACACACACTGACTCTCACTGGGGTACGGGTCCCACAGACACTGACTCTCACTGGGGTACGGGTTGCACACACACTGACTCTCACTGGGGTACGGGTCCCACACACACTGACTCTCACTGGGGTACGGGTCCCTCACACACTGACTCTCACTGGGGTACGGGTCCCCCACACACTGACTCTCACTGGGGTACGGGTTCCACACACACTGACTGTCACTGGGGTACAGTCCCTACACACACTGACTCTCACTGGGGTACGGGCCCCACACACACTGACTCTCACTGGGGTACGGGTCCCCCACACACTGACTCTCACTGGGGTACGGGTTCCACACACACTGACTCTCACTGGGGTACGGGCCCCACGCACACTGACTCTCTCTGGGGTACAGTCCCACACACACTGACTCTCACTGGGGTACGGGACCCATACACACTGACTCTCACTGGGGTACGGGTTCCACACACACTGACTCACACTGGGGTACGGGTTCGACACACACTGACTCTCACTAGGGTACAGGTCCCCCACACACTGACTCTCACTGTGGTACGGGTTCGACACACACTGACTCTCACTGGGGTACGGGTCCCACACACACTGACTCTCACTGGGGTACGGGTCCCACACACACTGACTCTCACTGGGGTACGGGTCCCACACACACTGACTCTCACTGGGGTACGGGTCCCACACACACTGACTCTCACTGGGGTACGGGTCCCACACACACTGACTCTCAATGGGGTACGGGTCCCCCACACACTGACTCTCACTGGGGTACGGGTCCCACACACACTGACTCTCACTGGGATACGGGCCCCACACACACTGACTCTCACTGGGGAAGGGTCCCACACACTGACTCTCACTGAGGTACGGGTCCCCCACACACTGACTCTCACTGGGGTACGGGTCCCACACACACTGACTCTCACTGGGGTACGGGTCCCACACACACTGACTCTCAATGGGGTACGGGTCCCACACACACTGACTCTCACTGGGGTACTGTCCCACACACACTGACTCTCACTGGGGTACGGGTCCCACACACACTGACTCTCACTGGGTACAGTTCCACACACACTGACTCTCACTGGGCTACGGGTCCCACACACACTGACTCTCACTGGGGTACAGTCCCACACACACTGACTCTCACTGGGGGACAGTTCCACACACACTGACTCTCACTGGGGGACTGTTCCACACACACTGACTCTCACTGGGGTACGGGCCCCACACACACTGACTCTCACTGGGGTACGGGTCCCACACACACTGACTCTCACTGGGGTACGGGTCCCACAGACACTGACTCTCACTGGGGTACGGGTTGCACACACACTGACTCTCACTGGGGTACGGGTCCCACACACACTGACTCTCACTGGGGTACGGGTCCCTCACACACTGACTCTCACTGGGGTACGGGTCCCCCACACACTGACTCTCACTGGGGTACGGGTTCCACACACACTGACTGTCACTGGGGTACAGTCCCTACACACACTGACTCTCACTGGGGTACGGGCCCCACACACACTGACTCTCACTGGGGTACGGGTCCCCCACACACTGACTCTCACTGGGGTACGGGTTCCACACACACTGACTCTCACTGGGGTACGGGCCCCACGCACACTGACTCTCTCTGGGGTACAGTCCCACACACACTGACTCTCACTGGGGTACGGGACCCATACACACTGACTCTCACTGGGGTACGGGTTCCACACACACTGACTCACACTGGGGTACGGGTTCGACACACACTGACTCTCACTAGGGTACAGGTCCCCCACACACTGACTCTCACTGTGGTACGGGTTCGACACACACTGACTCTCACTGGGGTACGGGTCCCACACACACTGACTCTCACTGGGGTACGGGTCCCACACACACTGACTCTCACTGGGGTACGGGTCCCACACACACTGACTCTCACTGGGGTACGGGTCCCACACACACTGACTCTCACTGGGGTACGGGTCCCACACACACTGACTCTCAATGGGGTACGGGTCCCCCACACACTGACTCTCACTGGGGTACGGGTCCCACACACACTGACTCTCACTGGGATACGGGCCCCACACACACTGACTCTCACTGGGGAAGGGTCCCACACACTGACTCTCACTGAGGTACGGGTCCCCCACACACTGACTCTCACTGGGGTATGGGTTCCACACACACTGACTGTCACTGGGGTACGGGCCCCACACACACTGACTCTCACTGGGGTACGGGTCCCCCACAAACTGACTCTCACTGGGGTACGAGGTCCACACACACTGACTCTCACTGGGGTACGGGCCCCACACACACTGACTCTCACTGGGGTACGGGCCCCACACACACAGTGACTCTCACTGGGATACGGGCCCCACACACACTGACTCTCACTGGGGTACGGGTCCCACTCACTGACTCTCACTGGGGTACGGAACCCACACACACTGACTCTCACTGGGGTACGGGCCCCACACACACTGACTCTCACTGGGGTACGGGTCCCCCACACACTGACTCTCACTGGGGTACGAGGTCCACACACACTGACTCTCACTGGGGTACGGGCCCCACACACACTGACTCTCACTGGGGTACGGGCCCCACACACACACTGACTCTCACTGGTGTACAGGTCCCACACACACTGACTCTCACTGGGGTACGGGACCCACACACACTGACTCACTGGGGTACGGAACCCACACACACTGACTCTCACTGGGGTACGGGTTCCACACACACTGACTCTCACTGTTGTACGGGTCCCACACACATTGTCTCTCACTGGGGTACGGGTCCCACACACACTGGCTCTCACTGGGGTACGGGTTCCACACACACTGACTCTCACTGGGGTACAGTCCCACACACACTGACTCTCACTGGGGTACGGGACCCACACACTGACTCTCACTGGGATACGGGTCCCACACACACTGACTCTCACTGGGGGACAGTTCCACACACACTGACTCTCACTGGGGTACGGGTCCCCCACACACTGACTCTCACTGGGGTACGGGTTCCACACACACTGACTGTCACTGGGGTACAGGCCCTACACACACTGACTCTCACTGGGGTACGGGCCCCACACACACTGACTCTCACTGGGGTACGGGTCCCCCACACACTGACTCTCACTGGGGTATGGGTTCCACACACACTGACTCTCACTGGGGTACGGGTCCCCCACACACTGACTCTCACTGGGGTACGTGTTCCACACACACTGACTCTCACTGGGGTAAGGGCCCCACACACACTGACTCTCTCTGGGGTACAGTCCCACACACACTGACTCACACTGGGGTACGGGACCCACACACACTGACTCTCACTGGGGTACGGGTTCCACACACACTGACTCACACTGGGGTACGGGTTCGACACACACTGACTCTCACTAGGGTACAGGTCCCCCACACACTGACTCTCACTGGGGTACGGGTTCGACACACACTGACTCTCACTGGGGTACGGGTCCCACACACACTGACTCTCACTGGGGTACGGGTCCCACACACACTGACTCTCACTGGGGTACGGGTCCCACACACACTGACTCTCACTGGGGTACGGGTCCCACACACACTGACTCTCACTGGGGTACGGGTCCCACACACACTGACTCTCACTGGGGTACGGGTCCCACACACACTGACTCTCACTGGGGTACGGGTCCCACACACACTGACTCTCACTGGGGTACGGGTCCCACACACACTGACTCTCACTGGGGTACGGGTCCCACACACACTGACTGTCACTCGGGTACAGTCCCACACACACTGACTCTCACTGGGGTACGGGTCCCACACACACTGACTATCACTGGGTACAGTTCCACACACACTGACTCTCACTGGGCTACGGGTCCCACACACACTGACTCTCACTGGGGGACTGTTCCACACACACTGACTCTCACTGGGGTACGGGCCCCACACACACTGACTCTCACTGGGGTACGGGTCCCACACACACTGACTCTCACTGGGGTACGGGTCCCACACACACTGACTCTCACTGGGGTACGGGTCCCCCACACACTGACTCTCACTGGGGTACGGGTCCCACACACACTGACTCTCACTGGGGTACGGGTCCCCCACACACTGACTCTCACTTGGGTATGGGTTCCACACACACTGGCTCTCACTGGGGTACGGGTCCCACACACACTGACTCTCACTGGGGTACGGGTCCCACAGACACTGACTCTCACTGGGGTACGGGTTGCACACACACTGACTCTCACTGGGGTACGGGTCCCACACACACTGACTCTCACTGGGGTACGGGTCCCTCACACACTGACTCTCACTGGGGTACGGGTCCCCCACACACTGATTCTCACTGGGGTACGGGTTCCACACACACTGACTGTCACTGGGGTACAGTCCCTACACACACTGACTCTCACTGGGGTACGGGCCCCACACACACTGACTCTCACTGGGGTACGGGTCCCCCACACACTGACTCTCACTGGGGTACGGGTTCCACACACACTGACTCTCACTGGGGTACGGGCCCCACGCACACTGACTCTCTCTGGGGTACAGTCCCACACACACTGACTCTCACTGGGGTACGGGACCCATACACACTGACTCTCACTGGGGTACGGGTTCCACACACACTGACTCACACTGGGGTACGGGTTCGACACACACTGACTCTCACTAGGGTACAGGTCCCCCACACACTGACTCTCACTGTGGTACGGGTTCGACACACACTGACTCTCACTGGGGTACGGGTCCCACACACACTGACTCTCACTGGGGTACGGGTCCCACACACACTGACTCTCACTGGGGTACGGGTCCCACACACACTGACTCTCACTGGGGTACGGGTCCCACACACACTGACTCTCACTGGGGTACGGGTCCCACACACACTGACTCTCAATGGGGTACGGGTCCCACACACACTGACTCTCACTGGGGTACTGTCCCACACACACTGACTCTCACTGGGGTACGGGTCCCACACACACTGACTCTCACTGGGTACAGTTCCACACACACTGACTCTCACTGGGCTACGGGTCCCACACACACTGACTCTCACTGGGGTACAGTCCCACACACACTGACTCTCACTGGGGGACTGTTCCACACACACTGACTCTCACTGGGGTACGGGCCCCACACACACTGACTCTCACTGGGGTACGGGTCCCACACACACTGACTCTCACTGGGGTACGGGTCCCACAGACACTGACTCTCACTGGGGTACGGGTTGCACACACACTGACTCTCACTGGGGTACGGGTCCCACACACACTGACTCTCACTGGGGTACGGGTCCCTCACACACTGACTCTCACTGGGGTACGGGTCCCCCACACACTGACTCTCACTGGGGTACGGGTTCCACACACACTGACTGTCACTGGGGTACAGTCCCTACACACACTGACTCTCACTGGGGTACGGGCCCCACACACACTGACTCTCACTGGGGTACGGGTCCCCCACACACTGACTCTCACTGGGGTACGGGTTCCACACACACTGACTCTCACTGGGGTACGGGCCCCACGCACACTGACTCTCTCTGGGGTACAGTCCCACACACACTGACTCTCACTGGGGTACGGGACCCATACACACTGACTCTCACTGGGGTACGGGTTCCACACACACTGACTCACACTGGGGTACGGGTTCGACACACACTGACTCTCACTAGGGTACAGGTCCCCCACACACTGACTCTCACTGTGGTACGGGTTCGACACACACTGACTCTCACTGGGGTACGGGTCCCACACACACTGACTCTCACTGGGGTACGGGTCCCACACACACTGACTCTCACTGGGGTACGGGTCCCACACACACTGACTCTCACTGGGGTACGGGTCCCACACACACTGACTCTCACTGGGGTACGGGTCCCACACACACTGACTCTCAATGGGGTACGGGTCCCACACACACTGACTCTCACTGGGGTACTGTCCCACACACACTGACTCTCACTGGGGTACGGGTCCCACACACACTGACTCTCACTGGGTACAGTTCCACACACACTGACTCTCACTGGGCTACGGGTCCCACACACACTGACTCTCACTGGGGTACTGTCCCACACACACTGACTCTCACTGGGGGACAGTTCCACACACACTGACTCTCACTGGGGGACTGTTCCACACACACTGACTCTCACTGGGGTACGGGCCCCACACACACTGACTCTCACTGGGGTACGGGTCCCACACACACTGACTCTCACTGGGGTACGGGTCCCACACACACTGACTCACTGGGGTACCGTCCCACACACACTGACTCTCACTGGGGTACGGGTCCCACACACACTGACTCTCACTGGGGTACGGGTCCCCCACACACTGACTCTCACTGGGGTACGGGTCCCACACACACTGACTCTCACTGGGGTACGGGTCCCCCACACACTGACTCTCACTGGGGTACGGGTCCCACACACACTGACTCTCACTTGGGTATGGGTTCCACACACACTGGCTCTCACTGGGGTACGGGTCCCACACACACTGACTCGCACTGGGGTACGGGTCCCACAGACACTGACTCTCACTGGGGTACGGGTTGCACACACACTGACTCTCACTGGGGTACGGGTCCCACACACACTGACTCTCACTGGGGTACGGGTCCCTCACACACTGACTCTCACTGGGGTACGGGTCCCCCACACACTGACTCTCACTGGGGTACGGGTCCCCCACACACTGACTCTCACTGGGGTACGGGCCCCACACACACTGACTCTCACTGGGGTACGGGTCCCACACACTGACTCTCACTGGGGTACGGGCCCCACACACACTGACTCTCACTGGGGTCCGGGTCCCACACACACTGACTCTCACTGGGGTACGGGTCCCACACACACTGACTCTCACTGGGATACGGGCCCCACACACACTGACTCTCACTGGGGTACGGGTCCCACACACTGACTCTCACTGTGGTACGGGCCCCACACACACTGACTCTCACTGGGGTACGGGTCCCACACACACTGACTCTCACTGGGGTACGGGTCCCACACACACTGACTCTCACTGGGGTACGGGCCCCACACACACTGACTCTCACTGGGGTACGGGTCCCACACACACTGACTCTCACTGGGGTACGGGTCCCCCACACACTGACTCTCACTGGGGTACGGGTTCCACACACACTGACTCTCACTGGGGTACGGGTCCCACACACTGACTCTCACTGGGGAAGGGTCCCACACACACTGACTCTCACTGGGGTACGGGTCCCCACACACACTGACTCTCCCTGGGGTACGGGCCCCACACACACTTACTCTCACTGGGGTACGGGTCCCCACGCACACTGACTCTCACTGGGGTACGGGCCCCACACACACACTGACTCTCACTGGTGTACAGGTCCCACACACACTGACTCTCACTGGGGTACGGGACCCACACACACTGACTCACTGGGGTACGGAACCCACACACACTGACTCTCACTGGGGTACGGGTTCCACACACACTGACTCTCACTGTTGTACGGGTCCCACACACATTGACTCTCACTGGGGTACGGGTCCCACACACACTGGCTCTCACTGGGGTACGGGTTCCACACACACTGACTCTCACTGGGGTACGGGTCCCACACACACTGACTCTCACTTGGGTACGGGTCCCACACACACTGACTCTCACTGGGGTACAGTCCCACACACACTGACTCTCAGGGACCCACACACTGACTCTCACTGGGATACGGGTCCCACACACACTGACTCTCACTGGGGGACAGTTCCACACACACTGACTCTCACTGGGGTACGGGTCCCCCACACACTGACTCTCACTGGGGTACGGGTTCCACACACACTGACTGTCACTGGGGTACAGGCCCTACACACACTGACTCTCACTGGGGTACGGGCCCCACACACACTGACTCTCACTGGGGTACGGGTCCCCCACACACTGACTCTCACTGGGGTATGGGTTCCACACACACTGACTCTCACTGGGGTACGGGTCCCCCACACACTGACTCTCACTGGGGTACGGGTTCCACACACACTGACTCTCACTGGGGTACGGGCCCCACACATACTGACTCTCTCTGGGGTACAGTCCCACACACACTGACTCTCACTGGGGTACGGGACCCATACACACTGACTCTCGCTGGGGTACGGGTTCCACACACACTGACTCACACTGGGGTACGGGTTCGACACACACTGACTCTCACTAGGGTACAGGTCCCCCACACACTGACTCTCACTGGGGTACGGGTTCGACACACACTGACTCTCACTGGGGTACGGGTCCCACACACACTGACTCTCACTGGGGTACGGGTCCCACACACACTGACTCTCACTGGGGTACGGGTCCCACACACACTGACTCTCACTGGGGTACGGGTCCCACACACACTGACTCTCACTGGGGTACGGGTCCCACACACACTGACTCTCACTGGGGTACGGGTCCCACACACACTGACTCTCACTCGGGTACAGTCCCACACACACTGACTCTCACTGGGGTACGGGTCCCACACACACTGACTCTCACTGGGTACAGTTCCACACACACTGACTCTCACTGGGCTACGGGTCCCACACACACTGACTCTCACTGGGGGACTGTTCCACACACACTGACTCTCACTGGCGTACGGGCCCCACACACACTGACTCTCACTGGGGTACGGGTCCCACACACACTGACTCTCACTGGGGTACGGATCCCACACACACTGACTCACTGGGGTACCGTCCGACACACACTGACTCTCACTGGGGTACGGGTCCCACACACACTGACTCTCACTGGGGTACGTGTCCCCCACACACTGACTCTCACTGGGGTACGGGTCCCACACACACTGACTCTCACTGGGGTACGGGTCCCCCACACACTGACTCTCACTGGGGTACGGGTCCCCCACACACTGACTCTCACTGGGGTACGGGTCCCACACACACTGACTGTCACTTGGGTATGGGTTCCACACACACTGGCTCTCACTGGGGTACGGGTCCCACACACACTGACTCTGACTGGGGTACGGGTCCCACACACACTGGCTCTCACTGGGGTACGGGTCCCACACACACTGACTCTGACTGGGGTACGGGTCCCACAGACACTGACTCTCACTGGGGTACGGGTTGCACACACACTGACTCTCACTGGGGTACGGGTCCCTCACACACTGACTCTCACTGGGGTACGGGTCCCCCACACACTGACTCTCACTGGGGTACGGGTTCCACACACACTGACTGTCACTGGGGTACAGGCCCTACACACACTGACTCTCACTGGGGTACGGGCCCCACACACACTGACTCTCACTGGGGTACGGGTCCCCCACACACTGACTCTCACTGGGGTATGGGTTCCACACTCACTGACTCTCACTGGGGTACGGGTCCCCCACACACTGACTCTCACTGGGGTACGGGTTCCACACACACTGACTCTCACTGGGGTACGGGCCCCACGCACACTGACTCTCTCTGGGGTACAGTCCCACACACACTGACTCTCACTGGGGTACAGGACCCATACACACTGACTCTCACTGGGGTACGGGTTCCACACACACTGACTCACACTGGGGTACGGGTTCGACACACACTGACTCTCACTAGGGTACAGGTCCCCCACACACTGACTCTCACTGTGGTACGGGTTCGACACACACTGACTCTCACTGGGGTACGGGTCCCACACACACTGACTCTCACTGGGGTACGGGTCCCACACACACTGACTCTCACTGGGGTACGGGTCCCACACACACTGACTCTCACTGGGGTACGGGTCCCACACACACTGACTCTCACTGGGGTACGGGTCCCACACACACTGACTCTCACTGGGGTACGGGTCCCACACACACTGACTCTCACTGGGGTACAGTCCCACACACACTGACTCTCACTGGGGTACGGGTCCCACACACACTGACTCTCACTGGGTACAGTTCCACACACACTGACTCTCACTGGGCTACGGGTCCCACACACACTGACTCTCACTGGGGTACAGTCCCACACACACTGACTCTCACTGGGGGACAGTTCCACACACACTGACTCTCACTGGGGGACTGTTCCACACACACTGACTCTCACTGGGGTACGGGCCCCACACACACTGACTCTCACTGGGGTACGGGTCCCACACACACTGACTCTCACTGGGGTACGGGTCCCACACACACTGACTCACTGGGGTACCGTCCCACACACACTGACTCTCACTGGGGTACGGGTCCCACACACACTGACTCTCACTGGGGTACGGGTCCCCCACACACTGACTCTCACTGGGGTACGGGTCCCACACACACTGACTCTCACTGGGGTACGGGTCCCCCACACACTGACTCTCACTGGGGTACGGGTCCCACACACACTGACTCTCACTTGGGTATGGGTTCCACACACACTGGCTCTCACTGGGGTACGGGTCCCACACACACTGACTCTCACTGGGGTACGGGTCCCACAGACACTGACTCTCATTGGGGTACGGGTTGCACACACACTGACTCTCACTGGGGTACGGGTCCCACACACACTGACTCTCACTGGGGTACGGGTCCCTCACACACTGACTCTCACTGGGGTACGGGTCCCCCACACACTGACTCTCACTGGGGTACGGGTCCCCCACACACTGACTCTCACTGGGGTACGGGCCCCACACACACTGACTCTCACTGGGGTACGGGTCCCACACACACTGACTCTCACTGGGGTACGGGTCCCACAGACACTGACTCTCACTGGGGTACGGGTTGCACACACACTGACTCTCACTGGGGTACGGGTCCCACACACACTGACTCTCACTGGGGTACGGGTCCCTCACACACTGACTCTCACTGGGGTACGGGTCCCCCACACACTGACTCTCACTGGGGTACGGGTCCCCCACACACTGACTCTCACTGGGGTACGGGCCCCACACACACTGACTCTCACTGGGGTACGGGTCCCACACACTGACTCTCACTGGGGTACGGGCCCCACACACACTGACTCTCACTGGGGTCCGGGTCCCACACACACTGACTCTCACTGGGGTACGGGTCCCACACACACTGACTCTCACTGGGATACGGGCCCCACACACACTGGCTCTCACTGGGGTACGGGTCCCACACACTGACTCTCACTGTGGTACGGGCCCCACACACACTGACTCTCACTGGGGTACGGGTCCCACACACACTGACTCTCACTGGGGTACGGGTCCCACACACACTGACTCTCACTGGGGTACGGGCCCCACACACACTGACTCTCACTGGGGTACGGGTCCCACACACACTGACTCTCACTGGGGTACGGGTCCCCCACACACTGACTCTCACTGGGGTACGGGTTCCACACACACTGACTCTCACTGGGGTACGGGTCCCACACACTGACTCTCACTGGGGAAGGGTCCCACACACACTGACTCTCACTGGGGTACGGGTCCCCACACACACTGACTCTCCCTGGGGTACGGGCCCCACACACACTGACTCTCACTGGGGTACGGGTCCCCACACACACTGACTCTCACTGGGGTATGGGTCCCACACACACTGACTCTCACTGGGGTACGGGCCCCACACACACACTGACTCTCACTGGTGTACAGGTCCCACACACACTGACTCTCACTGGGGTACGGGACCCACACACACTGACTCACTGGGGTACGGAACCCACACACACTGACTCTCACTGGGGTACGGGTTCCACACACACTGACTCTCACTGTTGTACGGGTCCCACACACATTGACTCTCACTGGGGTACGGGTCCCACACACACTGGCTCTCACTGGGGTACGGGTTCCACACACACTGACTCTCACTGGGGTACGGGTCCCACACACACTGACTCTCACTTGGGTACGGGTCCCACACACACTGACTCTCACTGGGGTACAGTCCCACACACACTGACTCTCACTGGGGTACGGGACCCACACACTGACTCTCACTGGGATACGGGTCCCACACACACTGACTCTCACTGGGGGACAGTTCCACACACACTGACTCTCACTGGGGTACGGGTCCCCCACACACTGACTCTCACTGGGGTACGGGTTCCACACACACTGACTGTCACTGGAGTACAGGCCCTACACACACTGACTCTCACTGGGGTACGGGCCCCACACACACTGACTCTCACTGGGGTACGGGTCCCCCACACACTGACTCTCACTGGGGTATGGGTTCCACACACACTGACTCTCACTGGGGTACGGGTCCCCCACACACTGACTCTCACTGGGGTACGGGTTCCACACACACTGACTCTCACTGGGGTACGGGCCCCACACACACTGACTCTCTCTGGGGTACAGTCCCACACACACTGACTCTCACTGGGGTACGGGACCCATACACACTGACTCTCACTGGGGTACGGGTTCCACACACACTGACTCACACTGGGGTACGGGTTCGACACACACTGACTCTCACTAGGGTACAGGTCCCCCACACACTGACTCTCACTGGGGTACGGGTTCGACACACACTGACTCTCACTGGGGTACGGGTCCCACACACACTGACTCTCACTGGGGTACGGGTCCCACACACACTGACTCTCACTGGGGTACGGGTCCCACACACACTGACTCTCACTGGGGTACGGGTCCCACACACACTGACTCTCACTGGGGTACGGGTCCCACACACACTGACTCTCACTGGGGTACGGGTCCCACACACACTGACTCTCACTCGGGTACAGTCCCACACACACTGACTCTCACTGGGGTACGGGTCCCACACACACTGACTCTCACTGGGTACAGTTCCACACACACTGACTCTCACTGGGCTACGGGTCCCACACACACTGACTCTCACTGGGGGACTGTTCCACACACACTGACTCTCACTGGGGTACGGGCCCCACACACACTGACTCTCACTGGGGTACGGGTCCCACACACACTGACTCTCACTGGGGTACGGGTCCCACACACACTGACTCACTGGGGTACCGTCCCACACACACTGACTCTCACTGGGGTACGGGTCCCACACACACTGACTCTCACTGGCGTACGGGTCCCACACACACTGACTCTCACTGGGGTACGGGTCCCCCACACACTGACTCTCACTGGGGTACGGGTCCCCCACACACTGACTCTCACTGGGGTACGGGTCCCACACACACTGACTGTCACTTGGGTATGGGTTCCACACACACTGGCTCTCACTGGGGTACGGGTCCCACACACACTGACTCTGACTGGGGTACGGGTCCCACACACACTGGCTCTCACTGGGGTACGGGTCCCACACACACTGACTCTGACTGGGGTACGGGTCCCACAGACACTGACTCTCACTGGGGTACGGGTTGCACACACACTGACTCTCACTGGGGTACGGGTCCCTCACACACTGACTCTCACTGGGGTACGGGTCCCCCACACACTGACTCTCACTGGGGTACGGGTTCCACACACACTGACTGTCACTGGGGTACAGGCCCTACACACACTGACTCTCACTGGGGTACGGGCCCCACACACACTGACTCTCACTGGGGTACGGGTCCCCCACACACTGACTCTCACTGGGGTATGGGTTCCACACTCACTGACTCTCACTGGGGTACGGGTCCCCCACACACTGACTCTCACTGGGGTACGGGTTCCACACACACTGACTCTCACTGGGGTACGGGCCCCACGCACACTGACTCTCTCTGGGGTACAGTCCCACACACACTGACTCTCACTGGGGTACAGGACCCATACACACTGACTCTCACTGGGGTACGGGTTCCACACACACTGACTCACACTGGGGTACGGGTTCGACACACACTGACTCTCACTAGGGTACAGGTCCCCCACACACTGACTCTCACTGTGGTACGGGTTCGACACACACTGACTCTCACTGGGGTACGGGTCCCACACACACTGACTCTCACTGGGGTACGGGTCCCACACACACTGACTCTCACTGGGGTACGGGTCCCACACACACTGACTCTCACTGGGGTACGGGTCCCACACACACTGACTCTCACTGGGGTACGGGTCCCACACACACTGACTCTCACTGGGGTACGGGTCCCACACACACTGACTCTCACTGGGGTACAGTCCCACACACACTGACTCTCACTGGGGTACGGGTCCCACACACACTGACTCTCACTGGGTACAGTTCCACACACACTGACTCTCACTGGGCTACGGGTCCCACACACACTGACTCTCACTGGGGTACAGTCCCACACACACTGACTCTCACTGGGGGACAGTTCCACACACACTGACTCTCACTGGGGGACTGTTCCACACACACTGACTCTCACTGGGGTACGGGCCCCACACACACTGACTCTCACTGGGGTACGGGTCCCACACACACTGACTCTCACTGGGGTACGGGTCCCACACACACTGACTCACTGGGGTACCGTCCCACACACACTGACTCTCACTGGGGTACGGGTCCCACACACACTGACTCTCACTGGGGTACGGGTCCCCCACACACTGACTCTCACTGGGGTACGGGTCCCACACACACTGACTCTCACTGGGGTACGGGTCCCCCACACACTGACTCTCACTGGGGTACGGGTCCCACACACACTGACTCTCACTTGGGTATGGGTTCCACACACACTGGCTCTCACTGGGGTACGGGTCCCACACACACTGACTCTCACTGGGGTACGGGTCCCACAGACACTGACTCTCATTGGGGTACGGGTTGCACACACACTGACTCTCACTGGGGTACGGGTCCCACACACACTGACTCTCACTGGGGTACGGGTCCCTCACACACTGACTCTCACTGGGGTACGGGTCCCCCACACACTGACTCTCACTGGGGTACGGGTCCCCCACACACTGACTCTCACTGGGGTACGGGCCCCACACACACTGACTCTCACTGGGGTACGGGTCCCACACACACTGACTCTCACTGGGGTACGGGTCCCACAGACACTGACTCTCACTGGGGTACGGGTTGCACACACACTGACTCTCACTGGGGTACGGGTCCCACACACACTGACTCTCACTGGGGTACGGGTCCCTCACACACTGACTCTCACTGGGGTACGGGTCCCCCACACACTGACTCTCACTGGGGTACGGGTCCCCCACACACTGACTCTCACTGGGGTACGGGCCCCACACACACTGACTCTCACTGGGGTACGGGTCCCACACACTGACTCTCACTGGGGTACGGGCCCCACACACACTGACTCTCACTGGGGTCCGGGTCCCACACACACTGACTCTCACTGGGGTACGGGTCCCACACACACTGACTCTCACTGGGATACGGGCCCCACACACACTGGCTCTCACTGGGGTACGGGTCCCACACACTGACTCTCACTGTGGTACGGGCCCCACACACACTGACTCTCACTGGGGTACGGGTCCCACACACACTGACTCTCACTGGGGTACGGGTCCCACACACACTGACTCTCACTGGGGTACGGGCCCCACACACACTGACTCTCACTGGGGTACGGGTCCCACACACACTGACTCTCACTGGGGTACGGGTCCCCCACACACTGACTCTCACATGGGGTACGGGTTCCACACACACTGACTCTCACTGGGGTACGGGTCCCACACACTGACTCTCACTGGGGAAGGGTCCCACACACACTGACTCTCACTGGGGTACGGGTCCCCACACACACTGACTCTCCCTGGGGTACGGGCCCCACACACACTGACTCTCACTGGGGTACGGGTCCCCACACACACTGACTCTCACTGGGGTATGGGTCCCACACACACTGACTCTCACTGGGGTACGGGCCCCACACACACACTGACTCTCACTGGTGTACAGGTCCCACACACACTGACTCTCACTGGGGTACGGGACCCACACACACTGACTCACTGGGGTACGGAACCCACACACACTGACTCTCACTGGGGTACGGGTTCCACACACACTGACTCTCACTGTTGTACGGGTCCCACACACATTGACTCTCACTGGGGTACGGGTCCCACACACACTGGCTCTCACTGGGGTACGGGTTCCACACACACTGACTCTCACTGGGGTACGGGTCCCACACACACTGACTCTCACTTGGGTACGGGTCCCACACACACTGACTCTCACTGGGGTACAGTCCCACACACACTGACTCTCACTGGGGTACGGGACCCACACACTGACTCTCACTGGGATACGGGTCCCACACACACTGACTCTCACTGGGGGACAGTTCCACACACACTGACTCTCACTGGGGTACGGGTCCCCCACACACTGACTCTCACTGGGGTACGGGTTCCACACACACTGACTGTCACTGGGGTACAGGCCCTACACACACTGACTCTCACTGGGGTACGGGCCCCACACACACTGACTCTCACTGGGGTACGGGTCCCCCACACACTGACTCTCACTGGGGTATGGGTTCCACACACACTGACTCTCACTGGGGTACGGGTCCCCCACACACTGACTCTCACTGGGGTACGGGTTCCACACACACTGACTCTCACTGGGGTACGGGCCCCACACACACTGACTCTCTCTGGGGTACAGTCCCACACACACTGACTCTCACTGGGGTACGGGACCCATACACACTGACTCTCACTGGGGTACGGGTTCCACACACACTGACTCACACTGGGGTACGGGTTCGACACACACTGACTCTCACTAGGGTACAGGTCCCCCACACACTGACTCTCACTGGGGTACGGGTTCGACACACACTGACTCTCACTGGGGTACGGGTCCCACACACACTGACTCTCACTGGGGTACGGGTCCCACACACACTGACTCTCACTGGGGTACGGGTCCCACACACACTGACTCTCACTGGGGTACGGGTCCCACACACACTGACTCTCACTGGGGTACGGGTCCCACACACACTGACTCTCACTGGGGTACGGGTCCCACACACACTGACTCTCACTCGGGTACAGTCCCACACACACTGACTCTCACTGGGGTACGGGTCCCACACACACTGACTCTCACTGGGTACAGTTCCACACACACTGACTCTCACTGGGCTACGGGTCCCACACACACTGACTCTCACTGGGGGACTGTTCCACACACACTGACTCTCACTGGGGTACGGGCCCCACACACACTGACTCTCACTGGGGTACGGGTCCCACACACACTGACTCTCACTGGGGTACGGGTCCCACACACACTGACTCACTGGGGTACCGTCCCACACACACTGACTCTCACTGGGGTACGGGTCCCACACACACTGACTCTCACTGGGTTACGGGTCCCCCACACACTGACTCTCACTGGGGTACGGGTCCCACACACACTGACTCTCACTGGGGTACGGGTCCCCCACACACTGACTCTCACTGGGTACGGGTCCCACACACACTGACTCTCACTTGGGTATGGGTTCCACACACACTGGCTCTCACTGGGGTACGGGTCCCACACACACTGACTCTCACTGGGGTACGGGTCCCACAGACACTGACTCTCACTGGGGTACGGGTTGCACACACACTGACTCTCACTGGGGTACGGGTCCCACACACACTGACTCTCACTGGGGTACGGGTCCCTCACACACTGACTCTCACTGGGGTACGGGTCCCCCACACACTGACTCTCACTGGGGTACGGGTTCCACACACACTGACTGTCACTGGGGTACAGGCCCTACACACACTGACTCTCACTGGGGTACGGGCCCCACACACACTGACTCTCACTGGGGTACGGGTCCCCCACACACTGACTCTCACTGGGGTATGGGTTCCACACACACTGACTCTCACTGGGGTACGGGTCCCCCACACACTGACTCTCACTGGGGTACGGGTTCCACACACACTGACTCTCACTGGGGTACGGGCCCCACGCACACTGACTCTCCCTGGGGTACAGTCCCACACACACTGACTCTCACTGGGGTACGGGACCCATACACACTGACTCTCACTGGGGTACGGGTTCCACACACACTGACTCACACTGGGGTACGGGTTCGACACACACTGACTCTCACTAGGGTACAGGTCCCCCACACACTGACTCTCACTGTGGTACGGGTTCGACACACACTGACTCTCACTGGGGTACGGGTCCCACACACACTGACTCTCACTGGGGTACGGGTCCCACACACACTGACTCTCACTGGGGTACGGGTCCCACACACACTGACTCTCACTGGGGTACGGGTCCCACACACACTGACTCTCACTGGGGTACCGGTCCCACACACACTGACTCTCACTGGGGTACAGTCCCACACACACTGACTCTCACTGGGGTACGGGTCCCACACACACTGACTCTCACTGGGTACAGTTCCACACACACTGACTCTCACTGGGCTACGGGTCCCACACACACTGACTCTCACTGGGGTACAGTCCCACACACACTGACTCTCACTGGGGGACAGTTCCACACACACTGACTCTCACTGGGGGACAGTTCCACACACACTGACTCTCACTGGGGTACGGGCCCCACACACACTGACTCTCACTGGGGTACGGGTCCCACACACACTGACTCTCACTGGGGTACGGGTCCCACACACACTGACTCACTGGGGTACCGTCCCACACACACTGACTCTCACTGGGGTACGTGTCCCACACACACTGACTCTCACTGGGGTACGGGTCCCCCACACACTGACTCTCACTGGGGTACGGGTCCCACACACACTGACTCTCACTGGGGTACGGGTCCCCCACACACTGACTCTCACTGGGGTACGGGTCCCACACACACTGACTCTCACTTGGGTATGGGTTCCACACACACTGGCTCTCACTGGGGTACGGGTCCCACACACACTGACTCTCACTGGCGTACGGGTCCCACAGACACTGACTCTCACTGGGGTACGGGTTGCACACACACTGACTCTCACTGGGGTACGGGTCCCACACACACTGACTCTCACTGGGGTACGGGTCACTCACACACTGACTCTCACTGGGGTACGGGTCCCCCACACACTGACTCTCACTGGGGTACGGGTCCCCCACACACTGACTCTCACTGGGGTACGGGCCCCGCACACACTGACTCTCACTAGGGTACGGGTCCCACACACTGACTCTCACTGGGGTACGGGCCCCACACACACTGACTCTCACTGGGGTCCGGGTCCCACACACACTGACTCTCACTGGGGTACGGGTCCCACACACACTGACTCTCACTGGGATACGGGCCCCACACACACTGACTCTCACTGGGGTACGGGTCCCACACACTGACTCTCACTGTGGTACGGGCCCCACACACACTGACTCTCACTGGGGTACGGGTCCCACACACACTGACTCTCACTGGGGTACGGGTCCCACACACACTGACTCTCACTGGGGTACAGGCCCCACACACACTGACTCTCACTGGGGTACGGGTCCCACACACACTGACTCTCACTGGGGTACGGGTCCCCCACACACTGACTCTCACTGGGGTACGGGTTCCACACACACTGACTCTCACTGGGGTACGGGTCCCACACACTGACTCTCACTGGAGAAGGGTCCCACACACACTGACTCTCACTGGGGTACGGGTCCCCACACACACTGACTCTCCCTGGGGTACGGGCCCCACACACACTGACTCTCACTGGGGTACGGGTCCCCACACACACTGACTCTTACTGGGGTACAGGTCCCACACACACTAACTCTCACTGGGGTACGGGTCCCACACACTGACTCTCACTGGGGTACGGGCCCCACACACACTGACTCTCACTGGGGTACGGGTCCCCACACACACTGACCCTCACTGGGGTACGGGTCCCACACACACTGACTCTCACTGGGGTACGGGTCCCCACACACACTGACTCTCACTGGGGAAGGATCCCACACACTGACTCTCACTGGGGTACGGGTCCCCCTCACACTGACTCTCACTGGGGTACCGGTCCCACACACACTGACTCTCACTGGGGTACGGGCCCCACACACACTGACTCTCACTGGGGTACGGGTCCCACACACACTGACTCTCACTGGGGTACGGGTCCCATACATACTGACTCTCACTGGGATACGGGCCCCACACACACTGACTCTCACTGGGGTACGGGTCCCACACACTGACTCTCACTGTGGTACGGGCCCCACACACACTGACTCTCACTGGGGTACGGGTCCCACACACACTGACTCTCACTGGGGTACGGGTCCCACACACACTGACTCTCACTGGGGTACGGGCCCCACACACGCTGACTCTCACTGGGGTACGGGTCCCACACACACTGACTCTCACTGGGGTACGGGTCCCCCACACACTGACTCTCACTGGGGTACGGGCCCCACACACACTGACTCTCACTGGGGTACGGGTCCCCACACACACTGACTTTCACTGGGGTACGGGTCCCACACACACTGACTCTCACTGGGGTACGGGTCCCCACACACACTGACTCTCACTGGGGAAGGGTCCCACACACACTGACTCTCACTGGGGTACGGGTCCCACACACACATACTCTCACTGGGGTACGGGTCCCACACACTGACTCTCACTGGGGTACGGGCCCCACACACACTGACTCTCACTGGGGTACGGGTCCCACACACACTGACTCTCACTGGGGTACGGGTCCCACACACACTGACTGTCACTGGGATACGGGTCCCACACACACTGACTCTCACTGGGGTATGGGTCGCACACACACTGACTCTAACTGGGATACGGGTTCCACACACACTGACTCTCACTGGGGTACGGGTCCCCCTCACACTGACTCTCACTGGGGTACCGGTCCCACACACACTGACTCTCACTGGGGTACGGGCCCCACACACACTGACTCTCACTGGGGTACGGGTCCCACACACACTGACTCTCACTGGGGTACGGGTCCCATACATACTGACTCTCACTGGGGTACGGGTCCCCACACACACTGACTCTCACTGGGGAAGGATCCCACACACTGACTCTCACTGGGGTACGGGTCCCCCTCACACTGACTCTCACTGGGGTACCGGTCCCACACACACTGACTCTCACTGGGGTACGGGCCCCACACACACTGACTCTCACTGGGGTACGGGTCCCACACACACTGACTCTCACTGGGGTACGGGTCCCATACATACTGACTCTCACTGGGATACGGGCCCCACACACACTGACTCTCACTGGGGTACGGGTCCCACACACTGACTCTCACTGTGGTACGGGCCCCACACACACTGACTCTCACTGGGGTACGGGTCCCACACACACTGACTCTCACTGGGGTACGGGTCCCACACACACTGACTCTCACTGGGGTACGGGCCCCACACACGCTGACTCTCACTGGGGTACGGGTCCCACACACACTGACTCTCACTGGGGTACGGGTCCCCCACACACTGACTCTCACTGGGGTACGGGCCCCACACACACTGACTCTCACTGGGGTACGGGTCCCCACACACACTGACTTTCACTGGGGTACGGGTCCCACACACACTGACTCTCACTGGGGTACGGGTCCCCACACACACTGACTCTCACTGGGGAAGGGTCCCACACACACTGACTCTCACTGGGGTACGGGTCCCACACACACATACTCTCACTGGGGTGCGGGTCCCACACACTGACTCTCACTGGGGTACGGGCCCCACACACACTGACTCTCACTGGGGTACGGGTCCCACACACACTGACTCTCACTGGGGTACGGGTCCCACACACACTGACTGTCACTGGGATACGGGTCCCACACACACTGACTCTCACTGGGGTATGGGTCGCACACACACTGACTCTAACTGGGATACGGGTTCCACACACACTGACTCTCACTGGGGTACGGGTTCCACACACACTGACTCTCACTGGGGTACGGGTTCCACACACACTGACTCTCACTGGGGTACGGGTTCCACACGCACTGGCTCTCACTGGGGTACGGGTCCCACACACACTGACTCTCACTGGGGTATGGGTCCCACACACACTGACTCTCACTGGGATACGGGTTCCACACACACTGACTCTCACTGGGGTACGGGTTCCACACACACTGACTCTCACTGGGGTACGGGTTCCACACACACTGACTCTCACTGGGGTACGGGTCCCACACACACTGACTCTCACTGGGGTACGTGTCCCACACACACTGAATCTCACTGGGGTACGGGTCCCACACACACTGACTCTCACTGGGGTACGTGTCCCACACACACTGACTCTCACTGGGGTACGGGTTCCACACACACTGACTCTCACTGGGGTACGGTCCCACACACACTGACTCTCACTGGGGTACGGGCCCCACACACACTGACTCTCACTGGGGTACGGGTTCCACACACACTGGCTCTCAGTGGGGTACGGGTCCCACACATACTGACTCTCACTGGGGTACTGGTTCCACACACACTGACTTGCACTGGGGTACGGGTCCCACACACACTGACTCTCACTGGGGTACGGGTCCCACACCAACTGACTCTCACTGGGGTACGGGTTCCACACACACTGACTCTCACTGGGGTACGGGTCCCACACACACTGACTCTCACTGGGGTACGGGCCCCACACACACTGACTCTCACTGGGGTACGGGTTCCACACACACTGGCTCTCAGTGGGGTACGGGTCCCACACATACTGACTCTCACTGGGGTACGGGTTCCACACACACTGACTCTCACTGGGGTACGGGTCCCACACACACTGACTCTCACTGGGGTAGGGGTCCCACACATACTGACTCTCACTGGGGTACGGGTCCCCCACACACTGACTCTCACTGGGGTACGTGTCCCACACACACTGACTCTCACTGGGGTATGGGTCCCACACACACTGACTCTCACTGTGGTACGGGTCCCACACACACTGACTCTCACTGGGGTACGGGTCCCACACACACTGACTCTCACTGGGGTACGCGTTCCACACACACTGACTCTCACTGGGGTACGGGTTCCACACACACTGACTCTCACTGGGGTACGGGTCCCACATACACTGACTCTCACTGGGGTACGCGTCCCACACTCACTGACTCTCACTGGGGTACGGGTTCCACACACACTGACTCTCACTGGGGTACGTGTCCCACACACACTGACTCTCACTGGGGTACGGGTTCCACACACACTGACTCTCACTGGGGTATGGGTCCCACACACACTGACTCTCACTGGGGTACGGGTTCCACACACACTGGCTCTCAGTGGGGTACGGGTCCCACACATACTGACTCTCACTGGGGTACAGGTTCCACACACACTGACTCTCACTGGGGTACGGGTCCCACACACACTGACTCTCACTGGGGTAGGGGTCCCACACACACTGACTCTCACTGGGGTACGGGTCCCACACACACTGACTCTCACTGGGGTACGGGCCCCACACACACTGACTGTCACTGGGGTAGGGGTCCCACACACACTGACTCTCACTGGGGGACTGTTCCACACACACTGACTCTCACTGGGGTACGGGTCCCACACACACTGACTCTCACTGGGGTACGGGTCCCACACACACTGACTCTCACTGGCGTACGGGTCCCACACACACTGACTCTCACTGGGGTACGGGTCCCCACACACACTGACTCTCACTGGGGTACGGGTCCCACACACACTGACTCTCACTGGGGTATGGGTCCCACACACACTGACTCTCACTGGCGTACGGGTCCCACACACACTGACTCTCACTGGGGTACGGGTCCCACACACACTGACTCTCACTGGGGTACGGGTCCCCACACACACTGACTCTCAGTGGGTGAAGCAAAATTGTGGGCATGCAAGGTTAAGGATGTGCGGAGTGCCCTTGGATCTCCGAGGGGAATGATGGGGCCTCTCTCCTGACCTGCTGGCTGTCACTGCCAGTGAAGTGTAGCTGTTTGGAGAAAATAGTGCTCTGAGTATTAGGATCCATGTCACTGTGAAAGGTCAGTTCTCTGTCCCTCACGGGCCTGGTGCAGCTTAAAATATCCAAATACCTGACCGACATGGAACACTCGGCAGAGAAACGCAGGACAAGGGTCACGTTAAACTAATAACATCCACATTTCATTTCATTTTCAATGAAGCTTCTTAAGCATTTAAAAAATCTTATTTACTTTACATAAACAATATTCAATTCTATCTCAAGTCCTTTATAAACATTAAAATGGCAAAACAAAATCTTCAGTGACTGTGCTGAAATGCAGACACAACTTCTGTCACAGCGCCCTGATCGTGTGTATAATAGACCAGGCCGTCCATCCTGTTTGTGTGGTGGGGGTTGGGGGTGGGGGTTTGGGGGGGGCACATTTCCTTGTAGTTTTCACTGAACAAACCAGTGAGCTCATTTCCGAAAGACAATAAATTGGGATTTTAAATAAAAGAGCAATTAGTAAAAATAACCATGAGTCTGTCAGAGAGCAGTGAGAGTGTGTGCAAGTCCGGCTCACTCCCAGTCTCCCTGCTGTCATGCACACTTTGATCACAGAAAATTATTCACCATCAAGGCCGAAGAACATTCTGGGAGAATTTGCGTTTTATAAGATTAAGTTCCCGTTAAAGGGTGAATGATTACCGCTGTTCCTGGGAAAGACAGCACCTTAGAGGAAAAGATAATTTCGCAGTTTGAAAGGAGCTGGAATAATCTTGACCCTGGTGACTAAGGGGGTCACGTAGTGGTTTATGGTTCTGCCAAAGTGTGTTTAAAAGCTGCTTTGGAAAAATATAAGGATCAACTGCTTGCAAGAGCAGAGCGTTTCAAAGTTGGAAGTGATTACAAGCTGCTCCTAAGTTGCCCTACGTTCAGCAATTGAGTGGCGACAGGTTTCCCTCGGAACCCAGTGAGAAAGTGTATTGATTGTGAGAGACCAACTGTGTAACCCCCAACACCATGTCAAGGACCCCCCCATCCATCCCTGTGGCTTTGTTAGAGGGAGGGCCCTCTGGCCCCCTCTTTTCCCATGTCCCCTCCTGATATTTCCCTGGGTCCCTCCCTTCCTGCCCCCCCCACTTGTTCCTGTCTGCCCCCCTCCCTTCCTGTCCGCTATTGGCCTCAAACAGGCTGATGAATGGCCCCCAGGCTGTGTGGAAACCGTCATCCAAACCTCAGATGGTCTATTTGATCTTCTCCAGGTGGAAAAATTCCGACAGGTCTGCCGGCCAGTCTGCAGCTGTGGCTGGTGCAGCTGTGGGTGGTGCAGCTGTGGGTGGTGCAGCTGTGGCTGGTGCAGCTGTGGGTGGTGCAGCTGTGGGTGGTGCAGCTGTGGGTGGTGCAGCTGTGGGTGGTGCAGCTGTGGGTGGTGCAGCTGCGGGTGGTGCAGCTGCGGGTGGTGCAGCTGCGGGTGGTGCAGCTGCAGGTGGTGCAGCTGTGGGTGGTGCAGCTGTGGGTGGTGCTGTGGCTGGAATTTTTCCACCTGGAGAAGATCAAATACACCATCTGAGGGTTGGCTGACGGTGGCTGTTACCATGGGTAAGCCATGGGGTACGGGTCTCTGGCACAGAGTCTGTCCCTGTTGCTCAGAAGGGAAGGGGGGAGAGGAGTAGAGTATTAGTCATTGGAAACTCCATAGTTAGGGGGATAGATAGGAGATTCTGTGGGAACGAGAGAGATTCGCGGTTGGTGTGTTGCCTCCCAGGTGCCAGAGTCCGTGATGTCTCGGATCGTGTTTTCCGGGTCCTTAAGGTGGAGGGGGAGCAGCCCCAAGTCGTGGTCCACATAGGTACCAACAACATAGGTAGGGATAGGGATGGGGATGTAAGGCAGGAATTCAGGGAGCTAGGGTGGAAACTTAGATCTAGGACAAACAGAGTTATTATCTCTGGGTTGTTACCCGTGCCACATGATAGCGAGGCGAGGAATAGGGAGAGAGAGGAGTTGAACACGTGGCTACAGGGATGGTGCAGGAGGGAGGGTTTCAGATTTCTGGATAATTGGGGCTCATTCTGGTGTCGGTGGGAAGTCTACAAATGGGATGGTCTACACCTGGACCAGAGGGGTACCAATATCATAGATTATCATAGAATTTACAGTGCAGAAGGAGGCCATTTGGCCCATCGAGTCTGCACCGGCTCTTAGAAAGAGCACCCTACCCATGGTCAACACCTCCACCCTATCCCCATAACCCAGTAACCCCACCAAACACTAAGGGCAATTTTGGACACTAAGGGCAATTTATCATGGCCAATCCACCTAACCTACACATCTTTGGATTGTGGGAGGAAACCGGAGCACCCGGAGGAAACCCACGCACACACGGGGAGGATGTGCAGACTCCGCACAGACAGTGACCCAAGCCGGAATCGAACCTGGGACCTTGGAGCTGTGAAGCAATTGTGCTATCCACAATGCTACCGTGCTGCCCCCAATATCCTGGCGGGGGGGGGGGGGGGGGGGGGGGGAATTTGCTAATGCTCTTTGGGAGGGTTTAAACTAGTTCAGCAGGGGTTTGGGAACCTGAATTGTAGCTCCAGTATACAGGAGGTTGAGAGTAGTGAGGTCATGAGTAAGGTTTTAAAGTTGCAGGAGTGTACCGGCAGGCAGGAAGGTGGTTTAAAGTGTGCCTTCTTCAATGCCAGGAGCATCCGGAATAAGGTGGGTGAACTTGTGGCATGGGTTGGTACCTGGGACTTCGATGTTGTGGCCATTTCGGAGACATGGATAGAGCAAGGACAGGAATGGTTGTTGCGGGTGCCGGGATTTAGATATTTCAGTAAGCTCAGGGAAGGTGAAAAAGAGGGGGAGGGGTGGCATTGTTAGTCAAGGACAGTATTACGGTGGCAGAAAGGACGTTTGATGAGGACTCGTCTACTGAGGTAGTATGGGCTGAGGTTAGAAACAGGAAAGGATTGGTCACCCTGTTAGGGGTTTTCTATAGGCCTCTGAAAAGTTCCAGAGATGTAGAGGAAAAGATTGCAAAGATGATTCTGGACAGGAGCGAAAGCAGCAGGGTAGTTGTTATGGGGGACTTTAACTTTCCAAATATTGACTGGAAACGCTATAGTTCGAGTACTTTAGATGGGTCCGTTTTTGTCCAATGTGTGAAGGAGGGTTTCCTGACACAGTATGTAGATAGGCCAACGAGAGGCGAGGCCGTATTGGATTTGGTACTGGGTAATGAACCAGAACAGGTGTTAGATTTGGAGGTAGGTGAGCACTTTGGTGATAGTGACCACAATTCGATTACGTTTACTTTAGTGATGGAAAGGGATAGGTATATACCGCAGGGCAAGAGTTATGTCTGGGGGAAAGGCAATTATGATGCGATGAGGCAAGACTTAGGATGCATCGGATGGAGAGAAAAACTGCAGGGGTTGGGCACAATGGAAATGTGGAACTTGTTCAAGGAACAGCTACTGCGTGTCCTTGGTAAGTATGTACCTGTCAGGCAGGGAGGAAGTGGTCGAGCAAGGGAACCGTGGTTTACTAAGGCATTCGAAACACTTGTCAAGAAGAAGAAGGAGGCTTATGTAAAGATGAGACATGAATGTTCAGTAAGGGCACTCGAGAGTTACAAGTTAGCTAGGAAGGACCTAAAGAGAGAGCTAAGAAGAACCAGGAGGGGACATGAGAAGTCTTTGGCAGGTAGGATCAAGGATAACCCTAAAGCTTTCTATAGGTATGTCAAGAATAAAAGAATGACTAGGGTAAGAGTAGGGCCAGTCAAGGACAGTAGTGGGAAGTTGTGCTTGGAGTCCGAGGAGATCGGAGAGGTGCTAAATGAATATATTTCGTCAGTATTCACACAGGAAAAAGACAATGTTGTCGAGGAGACTACTGAGATTCAGGCTACTAGACTAGAAGGGCTTGAGGTTCATAAGGAGGAGGTGTTAACAATTCTGGAAAAGGTGAAAATAGATAAGTCCCCTGGGCCGGATGGGATTTATCCTAGGATTCTCTGGGAAGCTAGGGAGGAGATTGCTGAGCCTTTGGCTTTGATCATTAAGTCATCTTTGTCAACAGGAATAGTGCCAGAAGACTGGAGGATAGCAAATGTTGTCCCCTTGTTCAAGAAGGGGAGTCGAGATAACCCCAGTAACTATAGACCAGTGAGCCTTACTTCTGTTGTGGGCAAAATCTTGGAAAGGTTTATAAGAGATAGGGTGTATAATCATCTGGAAAGGAATAATTTGATTAGACATAGTCAACACGGTTTTGTGAAGGGTAGGTCGTGCCTCACAAACCTTATTGAGTTCTTTAAGAAGGTGACCAAACAGGTGGATGAGGGTAAAGCAGTTGATGTGGTGTACATGGATTTCAGTAAAGCGTTTGATAAGGTTCCCCATGGTAGGCTACTGCAGAAAATACGGAAGCATGGGATTCAGGGAGATTTAGGAGTTTGGATCAGAAATTGGCTAGCTGGAAGAAGACAAAGGGTGGTGGTTGATGGGAAGTGTTCAGACTGGAGTCCAGTTACTAGTGGTGTACCACAAGGATCTGTTTTGGGGCCACTGCTGTTTGTCATTTTTATAAATGACCTGGAGGAGGGTGTAGAAGGATGGGTGAGTAAATTTGCAGATGACACTAAAGTCGGTGGAGTTGTGGACAGTGCGGAAGGATGTTACATGTTAAAGAGGGACATAGATAAGCTGCAGCGCTGGGCTGAGAGGTGGCAAATGGAGTTTAATGCAGAAAAGTGTGAAGTGATTCATTTTGGAAGGAATAACAGGAAGACAGAGTACTGGGCTAATGGTAAGATTCTTGGCAGTGTGGATGAGCAGAGAGGTCTCGGTGCCCATATACATAGATCCCTGAAAGTTGCCACCCAGGTTGAGAGGGTTGTGAAGAAGGCCTATGGTGTGTTAGCTTTTATTGGTAGAGGGATTGAATTTCGGAGCCATGAGGTCATGTTGCAGCTGTACAAAACTCTGGTGCGGCCGCATTTGGAGTATTGCGTACAGTTCTGGTCACCGCATTATAGGAAGGATGTGGAAGCATTGGAAAGGGTGCAGAGGAGATTTACCAGAATGTTGCCTGGTATGGAGGGAAGATCTTATGAGGAAAGGCTGAGGGACTTGAGGCTGTTTTCGTTAGAGAGAAGAAGATTAAGAGGTGACTTAATTGAGGCGTACAAGATGATCAGAGGATTGGACAGGGTGGACAGTGAGAGCCTTTTTTCTCGGATGGTGATGTCTAGCACGAGGGGACATAGCTTTAAATTGAGGGGAGATAAATATAAGACAGATGCCAGAGGTAGGTTCTTTACTCAGAGAGTAGTAAGGGCGTGGAATGCCCTGCCTGCAACAGTAGTGGACTCACCAACACTAAGGGCATTCAAATGGTCATTGGATAGACATATGGACGATAAGGGAATAGTGTAGATGGGCTTTAGAGTGGTTTCACAGGTCGGCGCAACATCGAGGGCCGAAGGGCCTGTACTGCGCTGTAACGTTCTATGTTCTATGGTGCAGCTGCGGGTGGTGCAGCCGCGGGTGGTGCAGCTGTGGCTGGCGCAGCTGTGGGTGGTGCAGCTGTGGGTGGTGCAGCTGTGGGTGGTGCAGCTGTGGGTGGTGCAGCTGCGGGTGGTGCAGCTGCGGGTGGTGCAGCCACGGGTGGTGCAGCTGTGGCTGGCGCAGCTGTGGGTGGCGCAGCTGTGGGTGGTGCAGCTGTGGGTGGTGCAGCTGCGGGTGGTGCAGCTGCGGGTGGTGCAGCTGCGGGTGGTGCAGCTGTGGCTGGTGCAGCTGTGGCTGGTGCAGCTGCGGGTGGTGCAGCTGCGGGTGGTGCAGCTGTGGGTGGTGCAGCTGCGGGTGGTGCAGCTGCGGGTGGTGCAGCTGTGGGTGGTGCAGCTGTGGGTGGTGCAGCTGTGGGTGGTGCTGCTGATCGCCAGCCAAACAGGATTCTCCGGCGTGCTATTAAGGAAGCAAAAACCAGGGCGTCGGTCAGCCCTCTTCCAGTAGTTCTGGCTGGCCCAACAACCCTGAAGATTGCCACTCTCGGGCAAGGTCCACCCTCACCCCCACAACCTTGGACATCGCCTCGAAGAAAGCTGTCCAGAACCCGACAAGTCTGGGGCCTGTCCAGAACATGTGGGTGTAATTAGCCGAGCCTTCCTGGCACTGTTCACCCTTGTCCTCCACCTCCGGGAAGAACCTGTTCATTCGGGTTTGTCAGGTGTGCTCTGTGCACCACTTTGACCTGCATGAGGCTGAGCCTTGCCCAGGAGGAGGTGGAGTTGGCCCTACTTAGTGCTTCGCTCCAGAGTCCCCAACCCACTGCAGTCCCTAGTCCGTCTTCCTATTTCTGTATCGCTCCATCTAGTGGTGTTCTCGCCCTTTATAAAAGTCATCCGTCTTTGTCCCCACAGTTCCCCTTCTCTATACTGTCCGCGTCCAGCTGCTCCTCCAACATTGTGTATCCTGGGGCCCTGGGGCACATCGTCGTCTCCTTGCGGAGAAAGTTTTTGATTTGCCAATGTCGGAGCTCCTGTCTGTTCAGTAGTTCCAGGCTCTCCGTCAGCTCGTCCAGGATTGCAAATCTGTCCCCCATGTAGCAGACCCTAATCGCGAGCGTCCCCCCATCTTGTCTCCACTTCTTAAAAGTAGCGTCTAGCTGGGTGGGAACCTGTGGTTACCGCAATTGGGGGCCATGGAGGACACCTCGGTCAGACCACCACACATACAAACGTCACAATCATTTTATCTATTCTTGGAAAGGTGGGCTTGTGGATATAGATTGGAATGGATCTAAACAGGAAGAGAGACCTGGGCAGTACGTTCATCTTGATCGTCTGCACCCTCCCCGCCAGGAAGAACCACAGTGCGTCCCATCTCTGTAGGTCCTTTTCGACTTCCTCCGCCAGACTGGCCAGACTCCACTTGTGGGCTATCTGGATTCCCAGGTAGCGGAATTTGCTTGGGGTTAGTTTGAATGGTAGTCCCTCCAGCTCCGTCACTCCCCCATTCGGGTTCACCAGGAATGCCTCGCTCTTGCCCAGGTAGAGTTTGTATCCCGAGAAAGCCTCAAACTCTTCCAGGGACGTCATCTGTGGGTCCAAGGCATAGAGGAGCACGTCATCCGCATAGAGCGAAACTCTGTGCTCTCTGCCTCCGCTTCGGATACCCTTCCAGCCTCTCGTGTCTCAGAGAGCGATCGTGAAGGGTTCGATTGCCAGTGTGAACAGGAGCGGGGTCAGTAGGCATCCTCTGTGCAGCTGGAAGTATTCAGAGCTGGTGGTGTTGGTCCGTACGCTCGCCTTGGGGGCGTTGTACAGGAGTTTCACCCACGCGGTGAACCCTGACCCCAGCTCAAACCACTCCAGTACCTCGATGCGGTATTTTCAGTTGACTCTGTCGAAGGCCTTTCCTGCGTCCAGGGAGACAATCACCTCTGGTGTTCTCTCCCCGGATGGGGTGAGCATCACATTCAGCAACTGATGTTCTCAGTTAGCAGTCTACTCTTAACGAAGCCCGCCTGGACCTCTGTGATCATCTCTGGTACAATTTCCAAGAGCCGGTGCAGACTCGATGGGCCGAATGGTCTCCTTCTGCACTGTAAATTCTATGATTCTACGATCTATGATGTCCCAGTCTCTTGACCACGACTATCGTGAGTATTTTCGCATCTACGTTAAGCAGCAAAATGGGTCTGTATGATCCACATTCCATCAGGTCTTTGTCTTTCTTGGGTATCAGCAATATGGTGGCTTGTGTTAGCATAGGAGGCAAAGTGCTGCTTGTGAGCGAGTCTGCAAACATCTCCCACAGGGTGCCAGAACCGGTGCAAATTCGTTTATAGATGCCTGCTGGGAATCCATCGGGTCCTGGCACCTTTCCCGTCCGCATGGAGTCGATGCTCTCCATCACCTCTCCCAGTCATATTGGGGCTTTCAGCTCCCTCCATCTAGCATCCCCTATGACTGGCATGTCCAGTACATCGAGGAACTGTTTCATCCCTGAGTCCCCGTCGGGGGTCTCTGAGGTGTACAGCCCCCAAGAGAAGATCTTAAATGCTTGTTTGACCTTTTTTGGTTTGGCTACCAGTCCGCCTCTGCTGTCCGTCACCTGGGCTATTTTCCTCGTGGCTGCCTGCTCTCTCAGCTGGTGAGCCAGGAGGCGGCCAGCCTTCTCCACGTGTTCGTAAAAGATCCTCCATGCCTGGCAGAGTTGGTGCACTGCTTTCCTGGTGGATATCAGGTTAAAGTCCGTTTGTAGCTCTTTCCTCTCCGCCAGAAGCTCTACGGTCAGGGTCTTGTCGACTTCTAGAATGGAGTTGATCAGTTGCTGCCTGGCCGCCCTCGCTTCCCTGTCTCTACAAGCCTTATAGGCGAGAATCTCTCCTCTGATCACTGCTTTCAGTGCCTCCAGAACGTGGAAGGTGAGACTTCCCTGTTCCGGTTGTTAGTAACATACTCACCTATGGCCTGCGATGTTTTCTGGCAGAAGACCTTGTCGGCCAAGAGGTCCGTGTCCAGCCTCCATGTGGGGTGCTGGGTACGGCCCGTCTCCAACCTCACAGCCATGTAGTGTGGAGCGTGGTCGGTGATGACTATCGCGGAATATTCCACTCTTACTATTTCTGGAAGCATTGATTTCCCCACTGCAAAGAGGTCGAAACGGGTGTATACCGTGTGCAACGGTGAAAAGAACGAGAATTCCTTCTCCCGGGGTGCATGAACCACCATCTGCTCCAGAAACGGCCCAGTTCCCTAACCATGCCTGTGGGAAGTGCTTCCTGACGTTAGCTTTCCCTGTTAGTGTGGTTGCCCCTCTCCCGGGGGGCTGATCTCACGCCCTCACTATGCCCACTAGATAGCTATTCCCTCTGTCTCCTCTTCACCCCCTGCTGCTTTCCTCTGCCCTCGCCTTTCCCTGTGGTCTGACATGCCCCTGACGGGGCAGCACGGTAGCATTGTGGATAGCACAATTGCTTCACAGCTCCAGGGTCCCAGGTTCGATTCCGGCTTGGGTCACTGTCTGTGCGGAGTCTGCACATCCTCCCCGTGTCTGCGTGGGTTTCCTCCGGGTGCTCCGGTTTCCTCCCACAGTCCAAAGATGTGCAGGGTAGGTGGATTGGCCGTGATAAATTGCCCCTTAGTGTCCAAAATTGCCCTTAGTGTTGGGTGGGGTTACTGGGTTATGGGGATGGGGTGGAGGTGTTGACCTTGGGTAGGGTGCTCTTTCCAAGAGCCGGTGCAGACTCGATGGGCCGAATGGCCTCCTTCTGCACTGTAAATTCTATGATGTCTGTTCAAAGCGAGGCAGTACTGTTCCACACAAACATTGTATACGTCCATCATAGTTCTTTTTCCCTCTTTCCTCCTGTGCTTTGTTCATAGGGCTGCCTCGCCTGCCCCTGGTCCAGGCTGTTCATCCACTCGCACCCATCTGCCTCTGCCAGGGTGTTGAAATAATGTTCCTTGCATTGGAACGTGACCCAGAGCCTGACTGGGAACAGCATTGCAGATTTCACTCTGCTTTTCTACAGGGTCGATTTCGCCTGCTTTAATTCTGATCTGCGCTTTGCCAGGTCAGCCCCAATGTCCTGGTTCACCTGGACTCCGTGTCCTTCCCACCTGCTCACCATCGTCTACATGGCCACCAACACCTCCGTCACCGTCACCTCGACCGCCTCCTGGAACGCCATTTTTATCGCCTCCCTCATCGCCATCACTTCCTCCGTCAGTTACACACACACAGTTACACACACACTGACTCTCCCTGGGGTACAGTGACACACACATTGACTCCCCCTGGGGTACAGTTACACACACACTGACTCTCCCTGGGGTACAGTTACACACACACTGACACCCCCTGGGGTACAGTTAGACACACACTGACTCTCACTGGGGTATAGTTACGCACACACTGCTCTCCCTGGGTACAGTTACACATACACTGACACCCCCGGGGTACAGTTACACACACACTGACTCTCCCTGGGGTACAGTTACACACACATTGACTCCCCCTGGGGTACAGTTACACACACAGTGTCTCATCCTGGGGAAAAGTTACACACACACTGACTCTCCCTGGGGTACAGTTACACACACACTGACTCCCCCTGGGGTACAGTCACACACACACTGACTCTCCCTGGGGGACAGTTACACACACACTGACTCCACCTGGGGTACGGGACCCACATACATTGACACCCCCTGGGGTACAGTTACACACACACTGACTCTCACTGGGGTATAGTTACACACACACTGACTCTCCCCTGGGGTACAGTTACACACACACTGACTCTCACTGGGGTACAGTTACACACACTGACTCCCCCTGGGGTACAGTTACACACACAGTGACTCTCCCTGGGGTATAGTTACAAACACTTGACTCTCCCTGGGGTACAGTTACACACACACACTGACTCTCCCTGGGGGATAGTTACACATACACTGACACCCCCTGGGGTACAGTTACACACACACTGACTCCCCCTGGGGAACAGTTACACACACACTGACTCTCCCTGGGGTACAGTTAGACACACACTGACTCTCACTGGGGTATAGTTACACACACACTGACTCTCCCTGGGGTACAGTTAGACACACACTGACTCTCCCTGGGGTACAGTTAGACACACACTGACTCTCCCTGGGGTACAGTTAGACACACACTGACTCTCACTGGGGTATAGTTACACACACACTGACTCTCCCTGGGGTACAGTTAGACACACACTGACTCCCCCTGGGGTACAGTTGCACACACATTGACTCTCCCTGGGGTACAGTTACACACACACTGTCTCCCCCTGGGGTATAGTTACACACACACTGACTCCCCCTGGGGTACAGTTACACACACACTGTCTCATCCTGGGGAAAAGTTAGACACACACTGACTCTCCCTGGGGTATAGTTACACACACACTGACTCCCCCTGGGGTACAGTTACACACACACTGTCTCATCCTGGGGAAAAGTTACACACCCACTGACTCTCCCTGGGTTATAGTTACACACACACTGACTCTCCCTGGGGTACAGTTACACACACACTGACTCTCCCTGGGGTATAGTTACACACACACTGACTCCCCCAAGGGTATAGTTACACACACACTGACTCTCCCTGGGGTACAGTTAGACACACACTGACTCTCACTGGGATATAGTTACACACACACACTGACTCTCCCTGGGGTACAGTTACACACACACTGACTCCCCCTGGGGTACAGTTACACACACACTGACTCCCCCTGGGGTACAGTTGCACACACACTGACTCTCCCTGGGGTACAGTTACACACACACTGTCTCCCCCTGGGGTATAGTTACACACACACTGACTCCCCCTGGGGTACAGTTACACACACACTGTCTCATCCTGGGGAAAAGTTACACACACACTGACTCTCCCTGGGGTATAGTTACACACTCACTGACTCTCCCTGGGGTATAGTTGCACACACACTGACTCCCCCAAGGGTATAGTTACACACACACTGACTCTCACCGGGGTATAGTTACACACACACTGACTCTCCCTGGGGTATAGTTACACACACACTGACTCCCACTGGGGTACAGTTACACACACACTGACTCTCCCTGGGGGACAGTTACACACACACTGACTCCACCTGGGGTACGGGACCCACACACACTGACTCTCACTGGGGTATAGTTAACCATACACTGACACCCCCTGGGGTACAGTTACACACACACTGACTCTCACTGGGGTATAGTTACACACACACTGACTCTCCCGGGGGTACAGTTACACACACACTGACTCCCCCTGGGGTACAGTTGCACACACACTGACTCTCCCTGGGGTACAGTTACACACACACTGTCTCCCCCTGGGGTATAGTTATACACACACTGACTCCCCCTGGGGTACAGTTACACACACAGTGACTCTCCCTGGGGTATAGTTACAAACACTTGACTCTCCCTGGGGTACAGTTACACACACACACTGACTCTCCCTGGGGGATAGTTACACATACACTGACACCCCCTGGGGTACAGTTACACACACACTGACTCCCCCTGGGGAACAGTTACACACACACTGACTCTCCCTGGGGTACAGTTAGACACACACTGACTCTCACTGGGGTATAGTTACACACTCACTGACTCTCCCTGGGGTACAGTTAGACACACACTGACTCTCCCTGGGGTACAGTTAGACACACACTGACTCTCCCTGGGGTACAGTTAGACACACACTGACTCTCACTGGGGTATAGTTACACACACACTGACTCTCCCTGGGGTACAGTTAGACACACACTGACTCCCCCTGGGGTACAGTTGCACACACATTGACTCTCCCTGGGGTACAGTTACACACACACTGTCTCCCCCTGGGGTATAGTTACACACACACTGACTCCCCCTGGGGTACAGTTACACACACACTGTCTCATCCTGGGGAAAAGTTAGACACACACTGACTCTCCCTGGGGTATAGTTACACACACACTGACTCCCCCTGGGGTACAGTTACACACACACTGTCTCATCCTGGGGAAAAGTTACACACCCACTGACTCTCCCTGGGTTATAGTTACACACACACTGACTCTCCCTGGGGTACAGTTACACACACACTGACTCTCCCTGGGGTATAGTTACACACACACTGACTCCCCCAAGGATATAGTTACACACACACTGACTCTCCCTGGGGTACAGTTAGACACACACTGACTCTCACTGGGATATAGTTACACACACACACTGACTCTCCCTGGGGTACAGTTACACACACACTGACTCCCCCTGGGGTACAGTTACACACACACTGACTCCCCCTGGGGTACAGTTGCACACACACTGACTCTCCCTGGGGTACAGTTACACACACACTGTCTCCCCCTGGGGTATAGTTACACACACACTGACTCCCCCTGGGGTACAGTTACCACACACTGTCTCATCCTGGGGAAAAGTTACACACACACTGACTCTCCCTGGGGTATAGTTACACACTCACTGACTCTCCCTGGGGTATAGTTGCACACACACTGACTCCCCCAAGGGTATAGTTACACACACACTGACTCTCACCGGGGTATAGTTACACACACACTGACTCTCCCTGGGGTATAGTTACACACACACTGACTCCCCCTGGGGTACAGTTACACACACACTGACTCTCCCTGGGGGACAGTTACACACACACTGACTCCACCTGGGGTACGGGACCCACACACACTGACTCTCACTGGGGTATAGTTAACCAAACACTGACACCCCCTGGGGTACAGTTACACACACACTGACTCTCACTGGGGTATAGTTACACACACACTGACTCTCCCGGGGGTACAGTTACACACACACTGACTCCCCCTGGGGTACAGTTGCACACACACTGACTCTCCCTGGGGTACAGTTACACACACACTGTCTCCCCCTGGGGTATAGTTATACACACACTGACTCCCCTTGGGGTACAGTTACACACACACTGTCTCATCCTGGGGAAAAATTACACACACACTGACTCTCCCTGGGGTATAGTTACACACACACTGACTCCCCCTGGGGTATAGTTACACACACACTGACTCCCCCAAGGGTATAGTTACACACACACTGACTCTCACTGGGGTATAGTTACACACACACTGACTCTCCCTGGGGTACAGTTACACACACACTGACTCCCCCTGGGGTACAGTTACACACACACTGACTCTCCCTGGGGGACAGTTACACACACACTGACTCCACCTGGGGTACGGGACCCACATACACTGACACCCCCTGGGGTACAGTTACACACACACTGACTCTCACTGGGGTACAGTTACTCACACACTGACTCTCCCTGGGGTACAGTTACACACACACTGACTCTCCCTGGGGTATAGTTACACACTCACTGACTCTCCCTGGGGTATAGTTACACACACACTGACTCCCCCAAGGGTATAGTTACACACACACTGACTCTCGCTGGGGTACAGTTACACACACACTGACTCCCCCTGGGGTACAGTTACACACACACTGACTCTCCCTGGGGGACAGTTACACACACACTGACTCCACCTGGGGTACGGGACCCACATACACTGACACCCCCTGGGGTACAGTTACACACACACTGACTCTCACTGGGGTACAGTTACTCACACACTGACTCTCCCTGGGGTACAGTTACACACACACTGACTCTCCTGGGGTATAGTTACACACACACTGACTCCCCCTGGGGTACAGTTACACACACAGTGACTCCCCCTGGGGTACAGTTACACACACACTGACTCTCCCTGGGGTACAGTTACACACACACTGACTCTCACTGGGGTACGGGTTCCACACACACTGACTCTCACTGGGGTACGGGTCCCACACACACTGACTCTCACTGGGGTACAGTTACACACACACTGACTCTCACTGGGGTACAGTTACACACATACTGACTCTCCCTGGGGTATAGTTACACACACACTGACTCCCCTGGGGTACAGTTACACACACACGTTGACTCTCACTGGGGTACAGTTACACACACACTGACTCCCGCTGGGGTACAGTTACTAACACACTGACTCCCCCTGGGGTACAGTTACACACATTGACTCCCCCTGGGCTACAGTTACACACACACTGTCTCCCCCTGGGGTACAGTTACACACACATTGACTCCCTGGGGTATAGTTACACACACACTGTCCTCCCCTGGGGTCCAGTCACACAGACACTGACTCTCCCTGGGGTATAGTCACACACACACTGTCTCCCCCTGGGGTACAGTTACTCACACACTGACTCTCCTGGGGTATAGTTACACACACACTGACTCTCCTGGGGTACAGTTACACACACACTCACTCCCCCTTTGGTACAGTTACACACACACTGACTCTCCCTGGGGAACAGTTACACACACACTGACTGTCCCTGGGGTACAGTTACACACACACTGACTCCCCTGGGGTACAGTTACACACACACTGACTCTCCCTGGGGCACAGTTACACACACACTGACTCCCCTGGGATACAGTTACACACACACTGACTCTCACTGGGGTACAGTTACACACACACTGACTCTCACTGGGGTACAGTTACACACACACTGACTGTCCCTGGGGTACAGTTACACACACACTGACTCCCCCTGGGGTACAGTTACACACACACTGACTCCCCCTGGGGTACAGTTACACACACACTGACTCCTCCTGGGGTGTAGTTACACACACACTGACACCCCCTGGGGTACAGTTACACACACACTGACTCCCCCTGGGGTACAGTTACACACACACTGACTCCCCTGGGGTACAGTTACACACACACTGACTCCCCCTGGGGTACAGTTACACACACACTGACTCCCCCTGGGGTACAGTTACACACACACTGACTCCCCCTGGGGTGTAGTTACACACACACTGACACCCCCTGGGGTACAGTTACACACACACTGACTCCCCCTGGGGTACAGTTACACACACACTGACTCCCCCTGGGGTGTAGTTACACACACACTGACTCCCCCTGGGGTGTAGTTACACACACACTGACACCCCCTGGGGTGTAGTTACACACACACTGACTCCCCCTGGGGTACAGTTACACACACACTGACTCCCCCTGGGGTACAGTTACACACACACTGACTCCCCCTGGGGTGTAGTTACACACACACTGACTCCCCCTGGGGTGTAGTTACACACACACTGACACCCCCTGGGGTGTAGTTACACACACACTGACACCCCCTGGGGTGTAGTTACACACACACTGACACCCCCTGGGGTGTAGTTACACACACACTGACTCCCCCTGGGGTGTAGTTACACACACACTGACTCCCCCTGGGGTGTAGTTACACACACACTGACTCCCCCTGGGGTGTAGTTACACACACACTGACACCCCCTGGGGTGTAGTTACACACACACTGACACCCCCTGGGGTGTAGTTACACACACACTGACTCCCCCTGGGGTGTAGTTACACACACACTGACTCCCCCTGGGGTGTAGTTACACACACACTGACTCCCCCTGGGGTGTAGTTACACACACACTGATTCTTGCTGCACTGTGCTCTGGTGAGGAACTCAGCTTGTGAAATCGCTTTGTGTTTGTTGCAGGGTTCCTCGAGCAAACCTGCCCGCCGGCAGGGAGGATGGGCAGACGACACGCCTCGCTCATCCAAGTAAGTGTCAAACACACCAGGATTTTAAAGAGCCCACCCGCGGTGTGGATAGGATAGCTGAACTTACAGATCTCGCTTGACTCCTAACATCAGTATGCTCTGACAAAATCAACATGGTTTTATGATGGGAAACCATTCTATCGAGTTTATTAAAGTTTCTGGAGGATGTAACTAGTTGGGTAGTTAAAGGGTAGCCAGTAGATGTTGTATACCAGGATATCCCTGGAATGAGAGCTTGTTGTATGAGGAACGGTTGAGGACTCTGGGTCTGTACCCGTTGGAGTTCAGAAGGATGAGGGGGGTTCTTATTGAAACTTACAGGATACTGCGAGGCCTGGATAGAGTGGACGTGGAGAGGGTGTTTCCACTTGTCGGAGAAACTAGAACCAGAGGACACCATCTCAGACTGAAGGGACGATCCTTTAAAACAGCGATGAGGAGGAATTTCTTCAGCCAGAGGGTGGTGAATCTGTGGAACTCTTTGCCGCAGAAGGCTGTGGAGGCCAAATCACTGAGTGTCTTTAAGACAGAGGTAGATAGGTTTTTGATTAATAAGGGGATCGGGGTTATGGGGATCAGGGGTTCTGGGGATGAGAAAATATCAGCCAGGATTGAATGGCGGAGCAGACTCGATGGGCCGAGTGGCCTAATTCTGCTGCTATGTCTTATAGCCTCCACCACCCTCAACAGCTCCTCACTCATCAAGGAAACTGGTCACTATGTTGCGACAGAGCCTCCTCCACCCCCTTCAGCTTCTCTCCTTGCTCCAGTACCTCGGACAATGTCTTCAACACCGCCGCCATCGCCGGGGCCGCCATCGCCGGGGCCACCATCGCCGGGGCCGCTGCCGCCATCACCGAGGTGACCGGGGCCGCTGCCGCCATCACCGGGGTGACCGGGGCCACTGCCGCCATCACCAGGGCCGCCCCCGCCATCACCGAGGTGACCGGGGCCACCGCCGCCAGCACCTTACGCATCAGCTGCACCTGCTTGGGAAGCTGCCTCTCAAACTCTGCAGCCATCCCCTCAGTGACAGTCTGCCCTGTGAGAGTGTCCGGCCTCCACCATCCTTCCTGCTGCGGCGCTGAGCCGGGCACTCAATGGCCACGCTCACCCCCTTCTCCCCAGTGTTTCTGAGTCTTGGACATTCCCCTCCTTCCTTACCTGGTCTGGCCTACGTGTGACTCTAGACCCACAGCAATGTGGTTGACTCTTAACTGCCCGTCAAGGGCAACTAGGGGTGGGCAATAAATACTGGGACAGCCTGCGACCCACAGGTCCCTAGAACAAATAATAGAAAGAAATTGCATCAACCTGAAACCCCAGTGTAAAGCTCCATCTGGTGGACGAAGGATTGAATTGCACCGACCTGAATCTCCTGTTTAAATCAATTCCGCCGAGGGTTCATCGGCCCCTCCAGAGACCACAACCTCAGCAGCGGAGAGTCATCGCAAACCTCTGCCTTCAATTCCCGTTACTCTAATCCTTTTCCTACCCCTACCGTATGTTTCTTCCATAATTTCCATTGTATGTTCACCTCTTACTCTTGTTATAAATAAACAGTCTGTTAATGTTTTACTTATAAATCTGGTGCCTGCAACTTACTGAAGCAGTCGAGGGTTAAAGATCTCAGGAGAATACGCAAATTATTGGTTAATTGTGTTGGGCCTCTGGGGTCTGTGGGGCTGGAAGGAACCGCACACTCGCCCAGGGTGTGGTAACAGCTCTGCAGTATAGAGACCCAACACTTTGAGCTGAAGGTGGTAACTATCCTGCTGGGTACAGTACACCACAATGAGAGTTAACAGATTTGGGAGAGGAGCTCTTTTAGCATCGTGCGATACAGGAATAATACAATGTCCCTGTGCGAGACACCGCTCTGCTCACTGAGCTGCAGCATGTCCCTGTGCGAGACACCGCTCTGCTCACTGAGCTGCAGCATGTCCCTGTGCGAGACACCGCTCTGCTCACTGGGCTGCAGCATGTCCCTGTGCGAGACACCGCTCTGCTCACTGGGCTGCAGCATGTCCCTGTGCGAGACACCGCTCTGCTCACTGAGCTGCAGCATGTCCCTGTGCGAGACACCGCTCTGCTCACTGGGCTGCAGCATGTCCCCATGCGAGACACCGCTCTGCTCAGTGAGCTGCAGCATGTCCCTGTGCGAGACACCGCTCTGCTCACTGGGCTGCAGCATGTCCCCGTGCGAGACACCGCTCTGCTCACTGAGCTGCAGCATGTCCCTGTGCGAGACACCGCTCTGCTCACTGAGCTGCAGCATGTCCCCGTGCGAGACACCGCTCTGCTCACTGAGCTGCAGCATGTCCCTGTGCGAGACACCGCTCTGCTCACTGAGCTGCAGCATGTCCCTGTGCGAGACACCGCTCTGCTCACTGAGCTGCAGCATGTCCCTGTGCGAGACACCGCTCTGCTCACTGAGCTGCAGCATGTCCCCGTGCGAGACACCGCTCTGCTCACTGAGCTGCAGTCCCTGTGCGAGACACCGCTCTGCTCACTGGGCTGCAGCATGTCCCTGTGCGAGACACCGCTCTGCTCACTGGGCTGCATCATGTCCCTGTGCGAGACACCGCTCTGCTCACTGGGCTGCAGCATGTCCCTGTGCGAGACACCGCTCTGCTCACTGAGCTGCAGCATGTCCCTGTGCGAGACACCGCTCTGCTCAGTGAGCTGCAGCATGTCCCCGTGCGAGACACCGCTCTGCTCACTGGGCTGCAGCATGTCCCTGTGCGAGACACCGCTCTGCTCACTGAGCTGCAGCATGTCCCCATGCGAGACACCGCTCTGCTCACTGAGCTGCAGCATGTCCCCGTGCGAGACACCGCTCTGCTCACTGAGCTGCAGCATGTCCCTGTGCGAGACACCGCTCTGCTCACTGGGCTGCAGTCCCTGTGCGAGACACTGCTCTGCTCACTGAGCTGCAGCATGTCCCTGTGCGAGACACCGCTCTGCTCAGTGAGCTGCAGCATGTCCCCGTGCGAGACACCGCTCTGCTCACTGAGCTGCAGCATGTCCCTGTGCGAGACACCGCTCTGCTCACTGGGCTGCAGCATGTCCCTGTGCGAGACACCGCTCTGCTCACTGAGCTGCAGCATGTCCCTGTGCGAGACACCGCTCTGCTCACTGAGCTGCAGCATGTCCCTGTGCGAGACACCGCTCTGCTCACTGAGCTGCAGTCCCTGTGCGAGACACCGCTCTGCTCACTGGGCTGCAGCATGTCCCTGTGCGAGACACCGCTCTGCTCACTGGGCTGCAGCATGTCCCTGTGCGAGACACCGCTCTGCTCACTGAGCTGCAGCATGTCCCTGTGCGAGACACCGCTCTGCTCACTGAGCTGCAGCATGTCCCCGTGCGAGACACCGCTCTGCTCACTGGGCTGCAGCATGTCCCTGTGCGAGACACCGCTCTGCTCACTGAGCTGCAGCATGTCCCCGTGCGAGACACCGCTCTGCTCACTGAGCTGCAGCATGTCCCCGTGCGAGACACCGCTCTGCTCACTGAGCTGCAGCATGTCCCTGTGCGAGACACCGCTGTGCTCACTGGGCTGCAGTCCCTGTGCGAGACACCGCTCTGCTCACTGGGCTGCAGCATGTCCCCGTGCGAGACACCGCTCTGCTCACTGAGCTGCAGCATGTCCCTGTGCTCACACCGCTCTGCTCAGTGAGCTGCAGCATGTCCCTGTGCGAGACACCGCTCTGCTCAGTGAGCTGCAGCATGTCCCTGTGCGAGACACCGCTCTGCTCACAGGGCTGCAGCATGTCCCTGTGCGAGACACCGCTCTGCTCACTGAGCTGCAGCATGTCCCTGTGCGAGACACCGCTCTGCTCACTGAGCTGCAGCATGTCCCTGTGCGAGACACCGCTCTGCTCAGTGAGCTGCAGCATGTCCCTGTGCGAGACACCGCTCTGCTCACTGAGCTGCAGCATGTCCCCGTGCGAGACACCGCTCTGCTCACTGAGCTGCAGCATGTCCCTGTGCGAGACACCGCTCTGCTCACTGAGCTGCAGCATGTCCCCGTGCGAGACACCGCTCTGCTCACTGAGCTGCAGCATGTCCCCGTGCGAGACACCGCTCTGCTCACTGAGCTGCAGCATGTCCCTGTGCGAGACACCGCTCTGCTCACTGAGCTGCAGCATGTCCCTGTGCGAGACACCGCTCTGCTCAGTGAGCTGCAGCATGTCCCTGTGCGAGACACCGCTCTGCTCACTGAGCTGCAGCATGTCCCCGTGCGAGACACCGCTCTGCTCACTGAGCTGCAGCATGTCCCCGTGCGAGACACCGCTCTGCTCTCTGAGCTGCAGCATGTCCCCGTGCGAGACACCGCTCTGCTCACTGAGCTGCAGCATGTCCCCGTGCGAGACACCGCTCTGCTCACTGAGCTGCAGCATGTCCCCGTGCGAGACACCGCTCTGCTCACTGAGCTGCAGCATGTCCCCGTGCGAGACACCGCTCTGCTCACTGGGCTGCAGCATGTCCCCGTGCGAGACACCGCTCTGCTCACTGAGCTGCAGCATGTCCCCGTGCGAGACACCGCTCTGCTCACTGAGCTGCAGCATGTCCCCGTGCGAGACACCGCTCTGCTCACTGGGCTGCAGCATGTCCCTGTGCGAGACACCGCTCTGCTCACTGAGCTGCAGCATGTCCCCGTGCGAGACACCGCTCTGCTCACTGAGCTGCAGCATGTCCCCGTGCGAGACACCGCTCTGCTCACTGGGCTGCAGCATGTCCCTGTGCGAGACACCGCTCTGCTCACTGAGCTGCAGCATGTCCCCGTGCGAGACACCGCTCTGCTCACTGAGCTGCAGCATGTCCCCGTGCGAGACACCGCTCTGCTCACTGAGCTGCAGCATGTCCCTGTGCGAGACACCGCTGTGCTCACTGGGCTGCAGTCCCGGTGCGAGACACCGCACTGCTCACTGAGCTGCAGCATGTCCCCGTGCGAGACACCGCTCTGCTCACTGAGCTGCAGCATGTCCCCGTGCGAGACACCGCTCTGCTCACTGAGCTGCAGCATGTCCCCGTGCGAGACACCGCTCTGCTCACTGGGCTGCAGCATGTCCCCGTGCGAGACACCGCTCTGCTCACTGAGCTGCAGCATGTCCCTGTGCGAGACACCGCTCTGCTCACTGGGCTGCAGCATGTCCCCGTGCGAGACACCGCTCTGCTCACTGAGCTGCAGCATGTCCCTGTGCGAGACACCGCTCTGCTCACTGAGCTGCAGCATGTCCCTGTGCGAGACACCGCTCTGCTCACTGGGCTGCAGCATGTCCCCGTGCGAGACACCGCTCTGCTCACTGGGCTGCAGTCCCTGTGCGAGACACCGCTCTGCTCACTGAGCTGCAGCATGTCCCTGTGCGAGACACCGCTCTGCTCACTGAGCTGCAGCATGTCCCTGTGCGAGACACCGCTCTGCTCACTGAGCTGCAGCATGTCCCTGTGCGAGACACCGCTCTGCTCTCTGGGCTGCAGCATGTCCCCGTGCAAGACACCGCTCTGCTCACTGGGCTGCAGTCCCTGTGCGAGACACCGCTCTGCTCACTGAGCTGCAGTCCCTGTGCGAGACACCGCTATGCTCACTGAGCTGCAGCATGTCCCTGTGCGAGACACCGCTCTGCTCACTGAGCTGCAGTCCCTGTGCGAGACACCGCTCTGCTCACTGGGCTGCAGTCCCCGTGCGAGACACCGCTCTGCTCACTGAGCTGCAGCATGTCCCTGTGCGAGACACCGCTGTGCTCACTGAGCTGCAGCATGTCCCCGTGCGAGACACCGCTCTGCTCACTGAGCTGCAGCATGTCCCCGTGCGAGACACCGCTCTGCTCACTGAGCTGCAGCATGTCCCTGTGCGAGACACCGCTCTGCTCACTGAGCTGCAGCATGTCCCTGTGCGAGACACCGCTCTGCTCACTGGGCTGCAGCATGTCCCCGTGCGAGACACCGCTCTGCTCACTGAGCTGCAGTCCCTGTGCGAGACACCGCTCTGCTCACTGAGCTGCAGTCCCTGTGCGAGACACCGCTCTGCTCACTGAGCTGCAGCATGTCCCTGTGCGAGACACCGCTCTGCTCACTGAGCTGCAGCATGTCCCCGTGCGAGACACCGCTCTGCTCACTGAGCTGCAGCATGTCCCTGTGCGAGACACCGCTCTGCTCACTGAGCTGCAGCATGTCCCCGTGCGAGACACCGCTCTGCTCACTGAGCTGCAGCATGTCCCTGTGCGAGACACCGCTCTGCTCACTGAGCTGCAGCATGTCCCTGTGCGAGACACCGCTCTGCTCACTGAGCTGCAGTCCCTGTGCGAGACACCGCTCTGCTCACTGGGCTGCAGCATGTCCCCGTGCGAGACACCGCTCTGCTCACTGAGCTGCAGCATGTCCCTGTGCGAGACACCGCTCTGCTCACTGAGCTGCAGCATGTCCCCGTGCGAGACACCGCTCTGCTCACTGAGCTGCAGCATGTCCCTGTGCGAGACACCGCTCTGCTCACTGAGCTGCAGCATGTCCCCGTGCGAGACACCGCTCTGCTCACTGAGCTGCAGCATGTCCCTGTGCGAGACACCGCTCTGCTCACTGAGCTGCAGCATGTCCCTGTGCGAGACACCGCTCTGCTCACTGGGCTGCAGCATGTCCCTGTGCGAGACACCGCTCTGCTCACTGGGCTGCAGCATGTCCCCGTGCGAGACACCGCTATGCTCACTGAGCTGCAGCATGTCCCCGTGCGAGACACCGCTCTGCTCACTGAGCTGCAGCATGTCCCTGTGCGAGACACCGCTCTGCTCACTGAGCTGCAGCATGTCCCTGTGCGAGACACCGCTCTGCTCACTGAGCTGCAGCATGTCCCTGTGCGAGACACCGCTCTGCTCACTGGGCTGCAGCATGTCCCCGTGCGAGACACCGCTATGCTCAGTGAGCTGCAGCATGTCCCCGTGCGAGACACCGCTCTGCTCACTGGGCTGCAGCGTGTCCCCGTGCGAGACACCGCTATGCTCAGTGAGCTGCAGCATGTCCCCGTGCGAGACACCGCTCTGCTCACTGAGCTGCAGCATGTCCCTGTGCGAGACACCGCTCTGCTCACTGAGCTGCAGCATGTCCCCGTGCGATACACCGCTCTGCTCACAGGGCTGCAGCATGTCCCTGTGCGAGACACCGCTCTGCTCACTGAGCTGCAGCATGTCCCTGTGCGAGACACCGCTCTGCTCACTGGGCTGCAGCATGTCCCTGTGCGAGACACCGCTCTGCTCACTGAGCTGCAGCATGTCCCTGTGCGAGACACCGCTCTGCTCACTGGGCTGCAGCATGTCCCTGTGCGAGACACCGCTCTGCTCACTGGGCTGCAGTGTGAGGGAGGCAGGGTGCAGAGTGTGAGGGAGGCAGGATTCCCGAGTGTAAGGGAGGCAGGATTGCAGAGTGTGAGGGAGGCAGGGTGCAGAGTGTGAGGGAGGCAGGATTCCCTAGTGTGAGGGAGGCTGGTTTGCAGAGTGTGAGGGAGGCAGGGTGCAGAGTGTGAGGGTGGCAGGGTGCAGAGCGTGAGGGAGGCAGGGTGCAGAGTATGAGGGAGGCAGGGTGCAGAGTGTGAGGGAGGCAGGGTGCAGAGTGTGAGGGAGGCAGGGTGCAGAGTGTGAGGGAGGCAGAGTGCAGAGTGTGAGGGAGGCAGGGTGCAGAGTGTGAGGGAGGCAGGATTCCCGAGTGTGAGGGAGGCAGGGTGCAGAGTGTGAGGGAGGCAGGATTCCCGAGTGTGAGGGAGTCAGGGTGCAGAGTGTGAAGGAGGCAGGGTGGAGAGTGTGAGGGAGGCAGGGTGCAGAGTGTGAGGGAGGCAGGTTTGCAGAGTGTTGGGGAGGCAGGATTCCCGAGTGTGAGGGAGGCAGGGTGCAGAGTGTTGGGGAGGCAGGATTCCCTAGTGTGAGGGAGGCAGGATTCCCGAGTGTAAGGGAGGCAGGATTGCAGAGTGTGAGGGAGGCAGGGTGCAGAGTTTTGGGGAGGCAAGGTGCAGAGTGAGGGAGGCAGGGTGCAGAGTGTGAGGGAGGCAGGATTCCCGAGTGTGTGTGAGGCAGGTTGCAGAGTGTTGGGGAGGCAGGATTCCCGAGTGTGAGGGAGGCAGGGTGCAGAGTGTGAAGGAGGCAGGGTGCAGACTGTGAGGGAGGCAGGATTCCCGAGTGTAAGGGAGGCAGGATTGCAGAGTGTGAGGGAGGCAGGATTCCCGAGTGTAAGGGAGGCAGGGTGCAGAGTGTGAGGGAGGCAGGGTGCAGAGTGTGAGGGAGGCAGGGTGCAGAGTGTGAGGGAGGCAGGATTCCCGAGTGTGAGGGAGGCAGGGTGCAGAGTGTGAGGGAGGCAGGATTCCCGAGTGTGAGGGAGGCTGGTTTGCAGAGTGTGAGGGAGGCAGGGTGCAGAGTGTGAGGGTGGCAGGGTGCAGAGCGTGAGGGAGGCAGGGTGCAGAGTGTGAGGGAGGCAGAGTGCAGAGTGTGAGGGGGGCAGGGTGCAGAGTATGAGGGAGGCAGGGTGCAGAGTGTGAGGAAGGCAGAGTGCAGAGTGTGCGGGAGGCACGGTGCAGATTGTGAGGGAGGCAGGGTGCAGAGTGTGAGGGAGGCAGGGTGCAGAGTGTGAGGGAGGCAGGATTCCCGAGTGTGAGGGAGTCAGGGTGCAGAGTGTGAAGGAGGCAGGGTGCAGAGTTTTGGGGAGGCAGGGTGCAGAGTGAGGGAGGCAGGGTGCAGAGTGTTGGGGAGGCAGGATTCCCGAGTGTGAGGGAGGCAGGGTGCAGAGTGTGAGGGAGGCAGGGTGCAGACTGTGAGGGAGGCAGGATTCCCGAGTGTAAGGGAGGCAGGGTGCAGAGTGTGAGGGAGGCAGGATTGCAGAGTGTGAGGGAGGCAGGATTCCCGAGTGTAAGGGAGGCAGGGTGCAGAGTGTGAGGGAGGCAGGATTGCAGAGTGTGAGGGAGGCAGGATTCCCGAGTGTAAGGGAGGCAGGGTGCAGAGTGTGAGGGAGGCAGGGTGCAGAGTGTGAGGGAGGCAGGGTGCAGAGTGTGAGGGAGGCAGGATTCCCGAGTGTGAGGGAGGCAGGGTGCAGAGTGTGAGGGAGGCAGGATTCCCTCGTGTGAGGGAGGCTGGTTTGCAGAGAGTGAGGGAGGCAGGGTGCAGAGTGTGAGGGTGGCAGGGTGCAGAGCGTGAGGGAGGCAGGGTGCAGAGTGTGAGGGAGGCAGAGTGCAGAGTGTGAGGGGGGCAGGGTGCAGAGTATGAGGGAGGCAGGGTGCAGAGTGTGAGGAAGGCAGAGTGCAGAGTGTGCGGGAGGCAGGGTGCAGAGTGTGAGGGAGGCAGGGTGCAGAGTGTGAGGGAGGCAGGGTGCAGAGTGTGAGGGAGGCAGGATTCCCGAGTGTGAGGGAGTCAGGGTGCAGAGTGTGAAGGAGGCAGGGTGCAGAGTGTGAGGGAGGCAGGGTGCAGAGTGTGAGGGAGGCAGAGTGCAGAGTGTTGGGGAGGCAGGATTCCCGAGTGTGAGGGAGGCAGGGTGCAGAGTGTGAGGGAGGCAGGATTCCCGAGTGTAAGGGAGGCAGGGTGCAGAGTGTGAGGGAGGCAGGATTGCAGAGTGTGAGGGAGGCAGGGTGCAGAGTGTGAGGGAGGCAGGGTTCAGAGTGTGAGGGAGGCAGGATTCCCGAGTGTGAGGGAGGCAGGGTGCAGAGTGTGAGGGAGGCAGGATTCCCGAGTGTAAGGGACGCAGGATTGCAGAGTGTGAGGGAGGCAGGATTCCCTAGTGTGAGGGAGGCTGGTTTGCAGAGTGTGAGGGAGGCAGGGTGCAGAGTGTGAGGGTGGCAGGGTGCAGAGCGTGAGGGAGGCAGGGTGCAGAGTGTGAGGGAGGCAGAGTGCAGAGTGTGAGGGGGGCAGGGTGCAGAGTATGAGGGAGGCAGGGTGCAGAGTGTGAGGGAGGCAGGGTGCAGAGTGTGAGGGGGCAGGGTGCAGAGTGTGAGGGAGGCAGAGTGCAGAGTGTGCGGGAGGCAGGGTGCAGAGTGTGAGGGAGGCAGGATTCCCGAGTGTAAGGGAGGCAGGATTGCAGAGTGTGAGGGAGGCAGGGTGCAGAGTGTGAGGGAGGAGGGTGCAGAGTGTGCGGGAGGCAGGGTGCAGAGTGTGAGGGAGGCAGGGTGCAGAGTGTTGGGGAGGCAGGATTCCCGAGTGTGAGGGAGGCAGGATTGCAGAGTGTGAGGGAGGCAGGGTGCAGAGTGTGAGGGAGGCAGGATTCCCGAGTGTGAGGGAGGCAGGGTGCAGAGTGTGAGGGAGGCAGGATTCCCGAGTGTGAGGGAGTCAGGGTGCAGAGTGTGAAGGAGGCAGGGTGCAGAGTGTGAGGGAGGCAGGGTGCAGAGTGTGAGGGAGGCAGGGTGCAGAGTGTGAGGGAGGCAGGGTGCAGAGTGTGAGGGAGGCAGGGTGCAGAGTGTGAGGGAGGCAGAGTGCAGAGTGTGGGGGAGGCAGGGTGCAGAGTGTGAGGGAGGCAGGGTGCAGAGTGTGAGGGAGGCAGTGTGCAGAGTGTGAGGGAGGCAGGGTGCAGAGTGTGAGGGACGCAGGGTGCAGAGTGTGAGGGAGGCAGGATTCCCGAGTGTGAGGGAGGCAGGTTTGCAGAGTGTTGGGGAGGCAGGATTCCCGAGTGTGAGGGAGGCAGGGTGCAGAGTGCGAGGGAGGCAGGATTGCAGAGTGTGAGGGAGGCAGGATTCCCGAGTGTGAGGGAGGCAGGGTGCAGAGTGCGAGGGAGGCAGGATTGCAGAGTGTGAGGGAGGCAGGATTCCCGAGTGTGAGGGAGGCAGGTTTGCAGAGTGTTGGGGAGGCAGGATTCCCGAGTGTGAGGGAGGTAGGATTCCCGAGTGTGGGGGAGGCAGGGTGCAGAGTGTGAGGGAGGCAGGGTGTGAGGGAGGCAGGGTGCAGAGTGTGAGGGAGGCAGGGTGCAGAGTGTGAGGGAGGCAGGATTCCCGAGTGTGAGGGAGGCAGGGTGCAGAGTGTGAGGGAGGCAGGATTCCCTAGTGTGAGGGAGGCTGGTTTGCAGAGAGTGAGGGAGGCAGGGTGCAGAGTGTGAGGGTGGCAGGGTGCAGAGCGTGAGGGAGGCAGGGTGCAGAGTGTGAGGGAGGCAGAGTGCAGAGTGTGAGGGGGGCAGGGTGCAGAGTATGAGGGAGGCAGGGTGCAGAGTGTGAGGAAGGCAGAGTGCAGAGTGTGCGGGAGGCAGGGTGCAGAGTGTGAGGGAGGCAGGGTGCAGAGTGTGAGGGAGGCAGGGTGCAGAGTGTGAGGGAGGCAGGATTCCCGAGTGTGAGGGAGTCAGGGTGCAGAGTGTGAAGGAGGCAGGGTGCAGAGTGTGAGGGAGGCAGGGTGCAGAGTGTGAGGGAGGCAGAGTGCAGAGTGTTGGGGAGGCAGGATTCCCGAGTGTGAGGGAGGCAGGGTGCAGAGTGTGAGGGAGGCAGGATTCCCGAGTGTAAGGGAGGCAGGGTGCAGAGTGTGAGGGAGGCAGGATTGCAGAGTGTGAGGGAGGCAGGGTGCAGAGTGTGAGGGAGGCAGGGTTCAGAGTGTGAGGGAGGCAGGATTCCCGAGTGTGAGGGAGGCAGGGTGCAGAGTGTGAGGGAGGCAGGATTCCCGAGTGTAAGGGACGCAGGATTGCAGAGTGTGAGGGAGGCAGGATTCCCTAGTGTGAGGGAGGCTGGTTTGCAGAGTGTGAGGGAGGCAGGGTGCAGAGTGTGAGGGTGGCAGGGTGCAGAGCGTGAGGGAGGCAGGGTGCAGAGTGTGAGGGAGGCAGAGTGCAGAGTGTGAGGGGGGCAGGGTGCAGAGTATGAGGGAGGCAGGGTGCAGAGTGTGAGGGAGGCAGGGTGCAGAGTGTGAGGGGGCAGGGTGCAGAGTGTGAGGGAGGCAGAGTGCAGAGTGTGCGGGAGGCAGGGTGCAGAGTGTGAGGGAGGCAGGATTCCCGAGTGTAAGGGAGGCAGGATTGCAGAGTGTGAGGGAGGCAGGGTGCAGAGTGTGAGGGAGGAGGGTGCAGAGTGTGCGGGAGGCAGGGTGCAGAGTGTGAGGGAGGCAGGGTGCAGAGTGTGAGGGAGGCAGGATTCCCGAGTGTGAGGGAGGCAGGGTGCAGAGTGTGAGGGAGGCAGGATTCCCGAGTGTGAGGGAGTCAGGGTGCAGAGTGTGAAGGAGGCAGGGTGCAGAGTGTGAGGGAGGCAGGGTGCAGAGTGTGAGGGAGGCAGGGTGCAGAGTGTGAGGGAGGCAGGGTGCAGAGTGTGAGGGAGGCAGGGTGCAGAGTGTGAGGGAGGCAGAGTGCAGAGTGTGGGGGAGGCAGGGTGCAGAGTGTGAGGGAGGCAGGGTGCAGAGTGTGAGGGAGGCAGTGTGCAGAGTGTGAGGGAGGCAGGGTGCAGAGTGTGAGGGACGCAGGGTGCAGAGTGTGAGGGAGGCAGGATTCCCGAGTGTGAGGGAGGCAGGTTTGCAGAGTGTTGGGGAGGCAGGATTCCCGAGTGTGAGGGAGGCAGGGTGCAGAGTGCGAGGGAGGCAGGATTGCAGAGTGTGAGGGAGGCAGGATTCCCGAGTGTGAGGGAGGCAGGTTTGCAGAGTGTTGGGGAGGCAGGATTCCCGAGTGTGAGGGAGGTAGGATTCCCGAGTGTGGGGGAGGCAGGGTGCAGAGTGTGAGGGAGGCAGGGTGTGAGGGAGGCAGGGTGCAGAGTGTGAGGGAGGCAGGGTGCAGAGTGTGAAGGAGGCAGGGTGCAGAGTGTGAGGGAGGCAGGGTGCAGAGTGTGAGGGAGGCAGGTTTGCAGAGTGTTGGGGAGGCAGGATTCCCGAGTGTGAGGGGGGCAGGATTCCCGAGTGTAAGGGAGGCAGGGTGCAGAGTGTGAGGGAGGCAGGGTGCAGAGTGTGAGGGAGGCAGGATTCCCGAGTGTGAGGGCGGCAGGATTCCCGAGTGTGAGGGAGGCAGGGTGCAGAGTGTGATGGAGGCAAGTTTGCAGAGTGTTGGGGAGGCAGGATTCCCGAGTGTGAGGGAGGCAGGATTCCCGAGCGTGAGGGAGGCAGGGTGCAGAGTTTTGGGGAGGCAAGGTGCAGAGTGAGGGAGACAGGGTGCAGAGTGTGAGGGAGGCAGGATTCCCGAGTGTGAGGGAGGCAGGGTGCAGAGTGCGAGGGAGGCAGGATTGCAGAGTGTGAGGGAGGCAGGATTCCCGAGTGTGAGGGAGGCAGGTTTGCAGAGTGTTGGGGAGGCAGGATTCCCGAGTGTGAGGGAGGTAGGATTCCCGAGTGTGGGGGAGGCAGGGTGCAGAGTGTGAGGGAGGCAGGGTGTGAGGGAGGCAGGGTGCAGAGTGTGAGGGAGGCAGGGTGCTGAGTGTGAAGGAGGCAGGGTGCAGAGTGTGAGGGAGGCAGGGTGCAGAGTGTGAGGGAGGCAGGTTTGCAGAGTGTTGGGGAGGCAGGATTCCCGAGTGTGAGGGGGGCAGGATTCCCGAGTGTAAGGGAGGCAGGGTGCAGAGTGTGAGGGAGGCAGGGTGCAGAGTGTGAGGGAGGCAGGATTCCCGAGTGTGAGGGCGGCAGGATTCCCGAGTGTGAGGGAGGCAGGGTGCAGAGTGTGATGGAGGCAGGTTTGCAGAGTGTTGGGGAGGCAGGATTCCCGAGTGTGAGGGAGGCAGGATTCCCGAGCGTGAGGGAGGCAGGGTGCAGAGTTTTGGGGAGGCAAGGTGCAGAGTGAGGGAGGCAGGGTGCAGAGTGTGAGGGAGGCAGGATTCCCGAGTGTGTGTGAGGCAGGTTGCAGAGTGTTGGGGAGGCAGGATTCCCGAGTGTGAGGGAGGCAGGGTGCAGAGTGTGAAGGAGGCAGGGTGCAGACTGTGAGGGAGGCAGGATTCCCGAGTGTAAGGGAGGCAGGATTGCAGAGTGTGAGGGAGGCAGAGTGCAGAGTGTGAGGGAGGCAGGGTGCAGAGTGTGAGGGAGGCAGGGTGCAGAGTGTGAGGGAGGCAGGGTGCAGAGTGTGAGGGAGGCAGGATTCCCGAGTGTGAGGGAGGCAGGGTACAGAGTGTGAAGGAGGCAGGATTCCCGAGTGTAAGGGAGGCAGGATTGCAGAGTGTGAGGGAGGCAGGATTCCCGAGTGTAAGGGAGGCAGGATTGCAGAGTGTGAGGGAGGCAGGGTGCAGAGTGTGAGGGAGGCAGAGTGCAGAGTGTGAGGGAGGCAGGATTGCAGAGTGTGAGGGAGGCAGGGTGCAGAGTGTGAGGGAGGCAGGATTCCCGAGTGTGAGGGAGGCAGGATTCCCGAGTGTGAGGGAGGCAGGGTACAGAGTGTGAAGGAGGCAGGATTCCCGAGTGTAAGGGAGGCAGGATTGCAGAGTGTGAGGGAGGCAGGATTCCCGAGTGTAAGGGAGGCAGGATTCCCGAGTGTGAGGGAGGCAGGGTACAGAGTGTGAAGGAGGCAGGATTCCCGAGTGTAAGGGAGGCAGGATTCCCGAGTGTGAGGGAGGCAGGATTCCCGAGTGTGAGGGAGGCAGGGTGCAGAGCGAGGGAGGCAGGATTGCAGAGTGTGAGGGAGGCAGGATTGCAGAGTGTGAGGGAGGCAGGATTGCAGAGTGTGAGGGAGGCAGGGTGCAGAGTGTGAGGGAGGCAGGATTCCCGAGTGTAAGGGAGGCAGGATTGCAGAGTGTGAGGGAGGCAGGATTCCCTAGTGTGAGGGAGGCTGGTTTGCAGAGTGTGAGGGAGGCAGGGTGCAGAGTGTGAGGGTGGCAGGGTGCAGAGCGTGAGGGAGGCAGGGTGCAGAGTGTGAGGGGGGCAGGGTGCAGAGTATGAGGGAGGCAGGGTGCAGAGTGTGAGGGAGGCAGGATTCCCGAGTGTGAGGGAGTCAGGGTGCAGAGTATGAGGGAGGCAGGGTGCAGAGTGTGAGGGAGGCAGAGTGCAGAGTGTGAGGGAGGCAGGATTCCCGAGTGTGAGGGAGTCCGGGTGCAGAGTGTGAAGGAGGCAGGGTGCAGAGTGTGAGGGAGGCAGGGTGCAGAGTGTGAGGGAGGCAGGATTGCAGAGTGTAAGGGAGGCAGGATTCCCGAGTGTGAGGGAGGCAGAGTGCAGAGTGTGAGGGAGGCAGGGTGCAGAGTGTGAGGGAGGCAGGATTGCAGAGTGTAAGGGAGGCAGGATTCCCGAGTGTGAGGGAGGCAGAGTGCAGAGTGTGAGGGAGGCAGGATTGCAGAGTGTGAGGGAGGCAGGATTGCAGAGTGTAAGGGAGGCAGGATTGCAGAGTGTGAGGGAGGCAGGATTCCCGAGTGTGAGGGAGGCAGGGTGCAGAGTGTGAGGGAGGCAGGGTGCAGAGTGTGAGGGAGGCAGGATTGCAGAGTGTAAGGGAGGCAGGATTGCAGAGTGTGAGGGAGGCAGGATTCCCGAGTGTGAGGGAGGCAGGGTGCAGAGTGAGGGAGGCAGGTTCAATCGAGGCGTTATGTGGAGTAACTGGGATTTGCCTACTTGGAGCAGAGAAGGCTAATGGAAGATTTAATTGAAGTGTCCAGAACCATAAGGGCCGTTCAGGGGGTAAATCAATAGAACTGCTTCCAGTGGGAGAGGACTGGCAGAGGGCTGCAGAGGGACACGCATTGAAGGAGATAGCAGTGTTGTTTTTTGCAGTGCTGAAGACGTGCAGATTCTGGGGAAAGTGCACGACATTAGGCCGAACGGGATATTTCTGCCAAACACAGACCTAATCGACAGAATGGCTCCTTCCTGTTCTGTATGGTTGCATGGTTCTTTCACAATGAGAGTAATTGGTTTGGTTTCTGCCTGATGCTTCCAGCATATAACTGCTCAAATGTGAAAGTAAAAAGTGAAAAGGTTTCCTTGCTAACGGACAAACTATTGGAACTGTGCAGCAGAGGGCACTATTGGCTTAGCCCTGGCACATTGTGATGTCCGAGCAAGGATATTCTGGCTCCCAGTGTCGGAGTAGCAGCCTCCTGTCACAGGCAGTCACCAGTCATTTTCCAGAATAGGAACACATTATTGTTCAAAGGGGCAGCTATCTGTGTCCAGTGCTCACCAAGGTACAATTACGTGTCGGAACTGTGTGACGCCTCTATGAACCTGCACCCTCACTCATGTCCTTTGCATCTCACTCTCCGTCTTTCTCTTTCTGCCTCTCTCCATATCTTACTCACTCCCTGTCTCGTTCTCTCTCTTTTTCCCTTGTTTCTCTGGATGCCACACTTTAGGAAGGATGTGCGCTCCGCTCCCTCTCTCTCTCGCTCTCTCTCTAATCTCCCCCTCGCTCTCTTTTCCCCTCATATCTCTCTGTCTCTCTTTTTCTCTCTCAATCTCTCTCTTTCTCTCTCTCTCTCTCTTTCTCTCTCTGTCTCTCTTTCTCTTTCTCTCTCTCAATCTCTCTCTCTCTCTCTCTCTCTGTCTCTCTCTCTTCTCTCTCTCTCTGTCTGCCTCTCTCTCTGTCTGTCTCTCTGTCTGTCTCTCTCTTTCTCTCTGTGTCTGCCTGTCTCTCTCAATCTCTCTCTCTGTCTCTCTCTCAATCTTTCTCTCTCTTTGTCTCTCCCTCTGTCTCTCCCCCGGTCTCCCTTTGTCTATCTCACTCTCCCTCCCTTATTTGATGCCACCATGATCAGTGTTTGTCAACATTCATCTCTCCCTGCACACTCCTCATGCTCCCATTAACTGACTTGGTTTTTTTTATTCAAAAAAATATACTTTATTCATAAAATCTATCATAAACATTACAGAACATTTTGAGTTGTCTTGACTGTACATTTCCATCAGAGCTACACATTGCCTTGACTTTCTTCCATTCAGTTTTGATAATATTACAAACATATCACTCTTTACATTACAATTCCGTCTTAAACATTTACATTGTCATGTTTCTTTTATACATTGGAGTGTTGGTGGCCCAGACCGAGGGGGGTTTACACTGTTACGCGCCCCTCAGTGTACATTTGCTGGAAAGACCTTACACAGTGGTCTTTCCCCATTGCGCCTTGGCGGCAGCTGCCCCCAAGCTTGAGTGCGTCCCTCAGCACGTAGTCCTGGACCTTGGAATGTGCCAGTCTGCAACACTCGGTCGAGGACAATTCTTTGCACTGGAAGATCAGCAAGTTTCGGGCAGACCAAAGAGCGTCTTTCACCGAGTTGATGACCTCCCAGCAGCAGTTGATGTTTGTCTCGGTGTGTGTCCCTGGAAACAGTCCATAGAGCACAGAGTCCTGTGTCACAGAGCTGCTCGGGATGAACCTTGACAAGTACCACTGCATCTCTCTCCACACCTTTGCCACTAACTGACTTGTTATTGGAACTCACAGGGGCATCTCTTACTCTGACTCACTCTATCCCACGAGTTCTAACTCTCTCAGCCTCTCTATTACTCAGCTTTGTCAATCTAAGTACCAGTCCTTCAGAAAGGAAGATGTGAAAGACTTGTATTTATATGGGGCTTTTCATGTTCCACAGGGCGAAACAGCAAAAAAAGCACTTTTCAACTGTCGTTGCTATTGGAATGTCGAAAAGCACGGAGGGCAATTTATTCACAGCAAACTCCACAAACAACAATGTGGCAATGATTGGACAATTAGTTATTGATGTTGAGTGAATGCTAACCAGCAAACCAGGGATAATTTCCCTTCCCTGCTTTGAAACAGAGGACAGGGGATCTGTTACACCCATCAGAAAGGGCCTCGATAGACAGCACTCCCTCAGTACTGACCCTCTGACAGTGCAGCACTCCCTCAGTACTGACCCTCTGACAGAGCAACACTCCCTCAGTACTGACCCTCTGACAGTGCAGCACTCCCTCAGTACTGACCCTCTGACAGTGCAGCACTCCCTCAGTACTGACCCTCTGACAGTGCAGCACTCCCTCAGTACTGACCCTCTGACAGTGCGGCACTCCCTCAGTACTGACCCTCTGACAGTGCAGCACTCCCTCAGTACTGACCCTCTGACAGTGCAGCACTCCCTCAGTACTGACCCTCTGACAGTGCGGCACTCCCTCAGTACTGACCCTCTGACAGAGCAACACTCCCTCAGTACTGACCCTCTGACAGTGCAGCACTCCCTCAGTACTGACCCTCTGACAGAGCAACACTCCCTCAGTACTGACCCTCTGACAGTGCAGCACTCCCTCAGTACTGACCCTCTGACAGTGCAGCACTCCCTCAGTACTGACCCTCTGACAGTGCAGCACTCCCTCAGTACTGACCCTCTGACAGTGCGGCACTCCCTCAGTACTGACCCTCTGACAGTGCAGCACTCCCTCAGTACTGACCCTCTGACAGTGCAGCACTCCCTCAGTACTGACCCTCTGACAGTGCGGCACTCCCTCAGTACTGACCCTCTGACAGAGCAACACTCCCTCAGTACTGACCCTCTGACAGTGCAGCACTCCCTCAGTACTGACCCTCTGACAGTGCAGCACTCCCTCAGTACTGACCCTCTGACAGTGCAGCACTCCCTCAGTACTGACCCTCTGACAGAGCGACACTCCCTCAGTACTGACCCTCTGATAGTGCGGCACTCCCTCAGTACTGACCCTCTGACAGTGCAGCATTCCCTCAGTACTGACCCTCTGACAGTGCGGCACTCCGTCAGTACTGACCCTCTGACAGAGCAACACTCCCTCAGTACTGACCCTCTGATAGTGCGGCACTCCCTCAGTACTGACCCTCTGACAGTGCAGCACTCGCTCAGTACTGACCCTCTGACAGTGCGGCACTCCGTCAGTACTGACCCTCTGACAGAGCAACACTCCCTCAGTACTGACCCTCTGATAGTGCGGCACTCCCTCAGTACTGACCCTCTGACAGTGCGGCCCTCCCTCAGTACTGACCCTCTGACAGTGCAGCACTCCCTCAGTACTGACCCTCTGACAGTGCGGCACTCCCTCAGTACTGACCCTCTGACAGTGCAGCACTCCCTCAGTACTGACCCTCTGACAGTGCAACACTCCCTCAGTACTGACCCTCTGACAGTACAGCGCTCCCTCAGTACTGACCCTCTGACAGTGCAGCACTCCCTCAGTACTGACCCTCTGACAGTGCAGCACTCCCTCAGTACTGACCCTCTGACAGTACAGCGCTCCCTCAGTACTGACCCTCTGACAGTGCAGCACTCCCTCAGTACTGACCCTCTGACAGTGTGGCGCTCCCTCAGTACTGACCCCCTGACAGTGCAGCACTCCCTCAGTACTGACCCTCTGACAGTGCAGCACTCCCTCAGTACTGACCCTCTGACAGTGCAGCACTCCCTCAGTACTGACCCTCTGACAGTGCAGCACTCCCTCAGTACTGACCCTCTGACAGTGCAGCACTCCCTCAGTACTGACCCTCTGACAGTGCGGCACTCCCTCAGTACTGACCCTCTGACAGTGCAGCACTCCCTCAGTACTGTCCCTCTGACAGTGCGGCACTCCCTCAGTACTGACCCTTTGACAGTGCAGCACTCCCTCAGTACTGACCCTCTGACAGTGCGGCACTCCCTCAGTACTGACCCTCTGACAGTGCGGCACTCCCTCAGTACTGACCCTTTGACAGTGCAGCACTCCCTCAGTACTGACCCTCTGACAGTGCGGCACTCCCTCAGTACTGACCCTCTGACAGTGCAGCACTCCCTCAGTACTGACCCTCTGACAGTGCGGCACTCCCTCAGTACTGACCCTCTGACAGTGCAGCACTCCCTCAGTACTGTCCCTCTGACAGTGCGGCACTCCCTCAGTACTGACCCTCTGACAGTGCAGCACTCCCTCAGTACTGACCCTCTGACAGTGCAGCACTCCCTCAGTACTGACCCTCTGACAGTGCAGCACTCCCTCAGTACTGACCCTCTGACAGTGCGGCACTCCCTCAGTACTGACCCTCTGACAGTGCAGCACTCCCTCAGTACTGTCCCTCTGACAGTGCGGCACTCCCTCAGTACTGACCCTCTGACAGTGCAGCACTCCCTCAGTACTGACCCTCTGACAGTGCAGCACTCCCTCAGTACTGACCCTCTGACAGTGCAGCACTCCCTCAGTACTGTCCCTCTGACAGTGCGGCACTCCCTCAGTACTGACCCTCTGACAGTGCAGCACTCCCTCAGTACTGTCCCTCTGACAGTGCGGCACTCCCTCAGTACTGACCCTCTGACAGTGCAGCACTCCCTCAGTACTGACCCTCTGACAGTGCGGCACTCCCTCAGTACTGTCCCTCTGACAGTGCGGCACTCCCTCAGTACTGACCCTCTGACAGTGCGGCACTCCCTCAGTACTGACCCTCTGACAGTGCGGGCACTCCCTCAGTACTGACCCTCTGACAGTGCAGCGACTCCCTCAGTACTGACCCTCTGACAGTGCGGCACTCCCTCAGTACTGACCCTCTGACAGTGCAGCACTCCCTCAGTACTGACCCTCTGACAGTGCAACACTCCCTCAGTACTGACCCTCTGACAGTACAGCGCTCCCTCAGTACTGACCCTCTGACAGTGCAGCACTCCCTCAGTACTGACCCTCTGACAGTGCAGCACTCCCTCAGTACTGACCCTCTGACAGTTCAGCGCTCCCTCAGTACTGACCC
>NC_092708.1:400521392-400548960 GCF_047496885.1 Scyliorhinus torazame | reverse complement strand
GGGGGGGGGAGAGGCGGGTCTGGGACACGCTGTCTGGGAGGGGGGGGAGAGGCGGGTCTGGAACAAACTGCCTGGGGGGGGGGAGAGGCGAGTCTGGAACACACTGTCTGGGAGGGGGGGGAGAGGCGGGTCTGGAACACACTGCCTGGGGGGGGGGAGAGGCGAGTCTGGAACACACTGCCTGGGGGGGGGGGAGAGGCGAGTCTGGAACACGCTGCCTGGGAGGGGGGGAGAGGCGGGTCTGGAACACACTGCCTGGGAGGGGGGAGAGGCGGGTCTGGGACACGCTGCCTGGGAGGGGGGGGGGGAAGAGGCGGGTCTGGGACACGCTGCCTGGGAGGGTGGGAGATGCGGGTCTGGGACACGCTGCCTGGGAGGGGGGGAGAGGCGGGTCTGGGACACACGGTCTGGGAGGGGGGGAGAGGCGGGTCTGGGGGACACTGTCTGGGAGGGGGGGAGAGACTGGTCTGGGACACTCTGCCTGGGAGGGGGGGAGAGACGGGTCTGGGACACTCTGCCTGGGAGGGGGGGAGAGACGGGTCTGGGACACTCTGCCTGGGAGGGGGGAGAGGCGGGTCTGGGACAGACGGTCTGGGAGGGGGGGGAGAGGCAGGTCTGGAACACACTGTCTGGGAGGGGGGAGAGGCAGGTCTGGAACACACTGTCTGGGAGGGGGGGAGAGGCGGGTCTGGAACACTGTCTGGGAGGGGGGAGAGGCGGGTCGGGAACACGCTGTCTGTGAGGGGGGGGAGGCGGGTCTGGGACACGCTGTCTGGGAGGGGGGGGGAGGCGGGTCTGGGACACACTGCCTGGGAGGGGGGGGAGGCGGGTCTGGGACACACTGTCTGGGAGGGGGTGGAGAGGCGGGTCTGGGACACGCTGCCTGGGAGGGGGGGGAGAGGCGGGTCTGGGACACACTGTCTGGGAGGGGGGGGAGAGGTGGGTCTGGAACACTGTCTGGGGGGGGGGAGAGGCGGGTCTGGAACACTGACTGGGAGGGGGGGAGAGGCGGGTCTGGAACACGTTGTCTGGGAGGGGGGAGAGGCGGGTCTGGAACACACTGTCTGGGAGGGGGGAGAGGCGGGTCTGGGACACACGGTCTGGGAGGGGGGGAGAGGCAGGTCTGGAACACACTGTCTGGGAGGGGGGGAGAGGCGGGTCTGGAACACACTGTCTGGGAGGGGGGGGAGAGGCGGGTCTGGAACACACTGCCTGGGAGGGGGGAGAGGCGGGTCTGGGACACGCTGCCTGGGAGGGGGGGGAGAGGCGGGTCTGGGACACGCTGCCTGGGAGGGTGGGAGATGCGGGTCTGGGACACGCTGCCTGGGAGGGGGGGAGAGGCGTGTCTGGGACACACGGTCTGGGAGGGGGGGAGAGGCGGGTCTGGGACACACTGTCCTGGGAGGGGGGGGAGAGGCGGGTCTGGGACACACTGTCTGGGAGGGGGGGAGAGGCGGGTCTGGGACACACGGTCTGGGAGGGGGGGGAGAGGCGGGTCTGGAACACACTGCCTGGGAGGGGGGTAGAGGCGGGACTGGGACACTGTCTGGGAGGGTGGGAGAGGTGGGTCTGGAACACTGTCTGGGAGGGGGGGAGAGGCGGGTCTGGAACACGCTGTCTGGGAGGGGGGGAGAGGCGGGTCTGGGACACACGGTCTGGGAGGGGGGGAGAGGCGGGTCTGGAACACTGTCTGGGAGGGGGGGAGAGGCGGGTCTGGAACACTGTCTGGGAGGGGGGAGAGGCAGGTCTGGAACCCGCTGCCTGGGAGGGGGGGGGAGAGGCGGGTCTGGGACACACTGTCTGGGAGGGGGGGAGAGGCGGGTCTGGAACACACTGCCTGGAGGGGGGAGAGGCGGGTCTGGAACGCGCTGCCTGGGAGGGGGGGGAGAGGCGGGTCTGGGACACGCTGTCTGGGAGGGGGGGAGAGGCGGGTCTGGAACACACTGCCTGGGAGGGGGGAGAGGCGGGTCTGGAACGCGCTGCCTGGGAGGGGGGGGAGAGGCGGGTCTGGGACACGCTGTCTGGGAGGGGGGGAGAGGCGGGTCTGGAACACGCTGCCTGGGAGGGGGGGGAGAGGCGGGTCTGGAACACACTGTCTGGGAGGGGGGGGAGAGGCGGGTCTGGAACACACTGTCTGGGAGGGGGGGGAGAGGCGGGTCTGGAACACACTGTCTGGGAGGGGGGGAGAGGCGGGTCTGGAACACACTGCCTGGGAGGGGGGGGAGGCGGGTCTGGGGCACGCTGCCTGGGAGGGGGGGGAGAGGCGGGTCTGGGACACGCTGCCTGGGAGGGTGGGAGAGGCGGGTCTGGGACACGCTGCCTGGGAGGGGGGGAGAGGCGGGTCTGGGACACACGGTCTGGGAGGGGGGGAGAGGCGGGTCTGGGACACACTGTCTGGGAGGGGGGGAGAGGCGGGTCTGGGACATACTGTCTGGGAGGGGGGGAGAGGCGGGTCTGGGACACGCTGCCTGGGAGGGGGGGAGAGGCGGGTCTGGGACAGACGGTCTGGGAGGGGGGGAGAGGCGGGTCTGGACAGACGGTCTGGGAGGGGGGGGAGAGGCAGGTCTGGAACACACTGTCTGGGAGGGGGGGAGAGGCAGGTCTGGAACACACTGTCTGGGAGGGGGGGAGAGGCGGGTCTGGAACACACTGTCTGGGAGGGGGGGAGAGGCGGGTCTGGAACACACTGCCTGGGAGGGGGGAGAGGCGGGTCTGGGACACGCTGCCTGGGAGGGGGGGAGAGGCGGGTCTGGGACACGCTGCCTGGGAGGGTGGGAGATGCGGGTCTGGGACACGCTGCCTGGGAGGGGGGGGGAGAGGCGTGTCTGTGGGACACGGTCTGGGAGGGGGGGAGAGGCGGGTCTGGGACACACTGTCTGGGAGGGGGGGAGAGGCGGGTCTGGGACACACTGTCTGGGAGGGGGGGAGAGGCGGGTCTGGGACACACGGTCTGGGAGGGGGGGAGAGGCGGGTCTGGAACACACTGCCTGGGAGGGGGGTAGAGGCGGGACTGGGACACTGTCTGGGAGGGTGGGAGAGGTGGGTCTGGAACACTGTCTGGGAGGGGGGGAGAGGCGGGTCTGGAACACGCTGTCTGGGAGGGGGGGAGAGGCGGGTCTGGGACACACGGTCTGGAGGGGGGGAGAGGCAGGTCTGGAACACGCTGCCTGGGAGGGGGGGGGAGAGGCGGGTCTGGGACACACTGTCTGGAGGGGGGGAGAGGCGGGTCTGGAACACACTGCCTGGGAGGGGGGAGAGGCGGGTCTGGAACGCGCTGCCTGGGGGGGGGGGGGAGAGGCGGGTCTGGGACACGCTGTCTGGGAGGGGGGGAGAGGCGGGTCTGGAACACACTGCCTGGGAGGGGGGAGAGGCGGGTCTGGAATGCGCTGCCTGGGAGGGGGGGGGAGAGGCGGGCCTGGGACACGCTGTCTGGGAGGGGGGGAGAGGCGGGTCTGGAACACGCTGCCTGGGAGGGGGGGGAGAGGCGGGTCTGGAACACACTGTCTGGGAGGGGGGGGGAGAGGCGGGTCTGGAACACACTGTCTGGGAGGGGGGGGAGAGGCGGGTCTGGAACACACTGTCTGGGAGGGGGGGAGAGGCGGGTCTGGAACACACTGCCTGGGAGGGGGGAGAGGCGGGTCTGGGACACGCTGCCTGGGAGGGGGGGGAGAGGCGGGTCTGGGACACGCTGCCTGGGAGGGTGGGAGATGCGGGTCTGGGACACGCTGCCTGGGAGGGGGGGAGAGGCGGGTCTGGGACACACGGTCTGGGAGGGGGGGAGAGGCGGGTCTGGGACACACTGTCTGGGAGGGGGGGAGAGGCGGGTCTGGGACATACTGTCTGGGAGGGGGGGAGAGGCGGGTCTGGGACACGCTGCCTGGGAGGGGGGGAGAGGCGGGTCTGGGACAGACGGTCTGGGAGGGGGGGAGAGGCGGGTCTGGGACAGACGGTCTGGGAGGGGGGGAGAGGCAGGTCTTGAACACACTGTCTGGGAGGGGGGGAGAGGCAGGTCTGGAACACACTGTCTGGGAGGGGGGGAGAGGCGGGTCTGGAACACTGTCTGGGAGGGGGGGAGAGGCGGGTCTGGAACACGCTGCCTGGGAGGGGGGGGGAGGCGGGTCTGGGACACGCTGCCTGGGAGGGGGGGAGAGGCGGGTCTGGGACACACGGTCTGGGAGGGGGGGAGAGGCGGGTCTGGGACACACTGTCTGGGAGGGGGGGAGAGGCGGGTCTGGGACATACTGTCTGGGAGGGGGGGAGAGGCGGGTCTGGGACACGCTGCCTGGGAGGGGGGGAGAGGCGGGTCTGGGACAGACGGTCTGGGAGGGGGGGAGAGGCGGGTCTGGGACAGACGGTCTGGGAGGGGGGGAGAGGCAGGTCTGGAACACACTGTCTGGGAGGGGGGGAGAGGCAGGTCTGGAACACACTGTCTGGGAGGGGGGAGAGGCGGGTCTGGAACACACTGTCTGGGAGGGGGGGAGAGGCGGGTCTGGAACACACTGCCTGGGAGGGGGGAGAGGCGGGTCTGGGACACGCTGCCTGGGAGGGGGGGGAGAGGCGGGTCTGGGACACGCTGCCTGGGAGGGTGGGAGATGCGGGTCTGGGACACGCTGCCTGGGAGGGGGGGAGAGGCGTGTCTGTGGGACACGGTCTTGGAGGGGGGGAGAGGCGGGTCTGGGACACACTGTCTGGGAGGGGGGGAGAGGCGGGTCTGGGACACACTGTCTGGGAGGGGGGGAGAGGCGGGTCTGGGACACACGGTCTGGGAGGGGGGGAGAGGCGGGTCTGGAACACACTGCCTGGGAGGGGGGTAGAGGCGGGACTGGGACACTGTCTGGGAGGGTGGGAGAGGTGGGTCTGGAACACTGTCTGGGAGGGGGGGAGAGGCGGGTCTGGAACACGCTGTCTGGGAGGGGGGGAGAGGCGGGTCTGGGACACACGGTCTGGGAGGGGGGGAGAGGCGGGTCTGGAACACTGTCTGGGAGGGGGGGAGAGGCAGGTCTGGAACACGCTGCCTGGGAGGGGGGGGGAGAGGCGGGTCTGGGACACACTGTCTGGGAGGGGGGGGAGAGGCGGGTCTGGAACACACTGCCTGGGAGGGGGGAGAGGCGGGTCTGGAACGCGCTGCCTGGGGGGGGGGGAAGAGGCGGGTCTGGGACACGCTGTCTGGGAGGGGGGGAGAGGCGGGTCTGGAACACACTGCCTGGGAGGGGGGAGAGGCGGGTCTGGAACGCGCTGCCTGGGAGGGGGGGGGAGAGGCGGGCCTGGGACACGCTGTCTGGGAGGGGGGGAGAGGCGGGTCTGGAACACGCTGCCTGGGAGGGGGGGGAGAGGCGGGTCTGGAACACACTGTCTGGGAGGGGGGGGAGAGGCGGGTCTGGAACACACTGTCTGGGAGGGGGGGAGAGGCGGGTCTGGGACATACTGTCTGGGAGGGGGGGAGAGGCGGGTCTGGGACACGCTGCCTGGGAGGGGGGGAGAGGCGGGTCTGGGACAGACGGTCTGGGAGGGGGGGAGAGGCGGGTCTGGGACAGACGGTCTGGGAGGGGGGGAGAGGCAGGTCTTGAACACACTGTCTGGGAGGGGGGGAGAGGCAGGTCTGGAACACACTGTCTGGGAGGGGGGGAGAGGCGGGTCTGGAACACTGTCTGGGAGGGGGGGAGAGGCGGGTCTGGAACACGCTGCCTGGGAGGGGGGGGAGGCGGGTCTGGGACACGCTGTCTGGGAGGGGGGAGAGGCGGGTCTGGAACACGCTGCCTGGGAAGGGGGGGAGAGGCGGGTCTGGGACACGCTGCCTGGGAGTGGGGGGAGGCGGGTCTGGGACACACTGTCTGGGAGGGGGGGAGAGGCGGGTCTGGAACACGCTGCCTGGGAGGGGGGGGAGAGGCGGGTCTGGGACACGCTGCCTGGGAGGGTGGGAGATGCGGGTCTGGGACGCTCTGTCTGGGAGGGGGGGGAGGCGGGTCTGGGACACACTGTCTGGGAGGGGGGAGAGGCGGGTCTGGGACACGCTGCCTGGGAGGGGGGGAGAGGCGGGTCTGGGACACGCTGCCTGGGAGGGTGGGAGATGCGGGTCTGGGACACACTGTCTGGGAGGGGGGGGAGAGGCGGGTCTGGGACACACTGTCTGGGAGGGGGGGAGAGGCGGGTCTGGGACACACTGTCTGGGAGGGGGGGAGAGGCGGGTCTGGGACACACTGTCTGGGAGGGGGGGAGAGGCGGGTCTGGGACACACGGTCTGGGAGGGGGGGAGAGGCGGGTCTGGAACACGCTGTCTGGGAGGGGGGGAGAGGCGGGTCTGGGAGGGGGGGAGAGGCGGGTCTGGGACACGCTGTCTGGGAGGGGGGTAGAGGCGGGACTGGGACACTGGGAGGGTGGGAGAGGCGGGTCTGGAACACACTGTCTGGGAGGGGGGGGAGAGGTGGGTCTGGAACACTGTCTGGGGGGGTGGAGAGGCGGGTCTGGAACACTGTCTGGGAGGGGGGGAGAGGCGGGTCTGGAACACGCTGTCTGGGAGGGGGGGGAGAGGCGGGTCTGGGACACACGGTCTGGGAGGGGGGGAGAGGCGGGTCTGGAACACTGTCTGGGAGGGGGGGAGAGGCAGGTCTGGAACACGCTGCCTGGGAGGGGGGGGAGAGGCGGGTCTGGGACACACTGTCTGGGAGGGGGGGAGAGGCGGGTCTGGAACACACTGCCTGGGAGGGGGGAGAGGCGGGTCTGGAACGCGCTGCCTGGGAGGGGGGGAGAGGCGGGTCTGGGACACGCTGTCTGGGAGGGGGGAGAGGCGGGTCTGGAACACACTGCCTGGGAGGGGGGAGAGGCGGGTCTGGGACACGCTGCCTGGGAGGGTGGGAGATGCGGGTCTGGGACGCTCTGTCTGGGAGGGGGGGGAGGCGGGTCTGGGACACACTGTCTGGGAGGGGGGAGAGGCGGGTCTGGGACACGCTGCCTGGGAGGGGGGGAGAGGCGGGTCTGGGACACGCTGCCTGGGAGGGTGGGAGATGCGGGTCTGGGACACACTGTCTGGGAGGGGGGGGAGAGGCGGGTCTGGGACACACTGTCTGGGAGGGGGGGAGAGGCGGGTCTGGGACACACTGTCTGGGAGGGGGGGAGAGGCGGGTCTGGGACACACTGTCTGGGAGGGGGGGAGAGGCGGGTCTGGGACACACGGTCTGGGAGGGGGGGAGAGGCGGGTCTGGAACACGCTGTCTGGGAGGGGGGGAGAGGCGGGTCTGGGAGGGGGGGAGAGGCGGGTCTGGGACACGCTGTCTGGGAGGGGGGGAGAGGCGGGTCTGGAACACACTGCCTGGGAGGGGGGTAGAGGCGGGACTGGGACACTGGGAGGGTGGGAGAGGCGGGTCTGGAACACACTGTCTGGGAGGGGGGGGAGAGGTGGGTCTGGAACACTGTCTGGGGGGGTGGAGAGGCGGGTCTGGAACACTGTCTGGGAGGGGGGGAGAGGCGGGGTCTGGAACACGCTGTCTGGGAGGGGGGGAGAGGCGGGTCTGGGACACACGGTCTGGGAGGGGGGGAGAGGCGGGTCTGGAACACTGTCTGGGAGGGGGGGAGAGGCAGGTCTGGAACACGCTGCCTGGGAGGGGGGGGGAGAGGCGGGTCTGGGACACACTGTCTGGGAGGGGGGGAGAGGCGGGTCTGGAACACACTGCCTGGGAGGGGGGAGAGGCGGGTCTGGAACGCGCTGCCTGGGAGGGGGGGGAGAGGCGGGTCTGGGACACGCTGTCTGGGAGGGGGGGAGAGGCGGGTCTGGAACACACTGCCTGGGAGGGGGGAGAGGCGGGTCTGGAACGCGCTGCCTGGGAGGGGGGGGGGAGAGGCGGGTCTGGACACGCTGTCTGGGAGGGGGGGAGAGGCGGGTCTGGAACACACTGCCTGGGGGGGGGGAGAGGCGAGTCTGGAACACGCTGCCTGGGAGGGGGGGGAGAGGCGGGTCTGGAACACACTGTCTGGGAGGGGGGGGAGAGGCGGGTCTGGAACACACTGCCTGGGGGGGGGGAGAGGCGAGTCTGGAACACACTGCCTGGGGGGGGGGGAGAGGCGAGTCTGGAACACGCTGCCTGGGAGGGGGGGGAGAGGCGGGTCTGGAACACACTGCCTGGGAGGGGGGAGAGGCGGGTCTGGGACACGCTGCCTGGGAGGGGGGGGGAGAGGCGGGTCTGGGACACGCTGCCTGGGAGGGTGGGAGATGCGGGTCTGGGACACGCTGCCTGGGAGGGGGGGGAGAGGCGGGTCTGGGACACACGGTCTGGGAGGGGGGGGAGAGGCGGGTCTGGGGGACACTGTCTGGGAGGGGGGGAGAGACGGGTCTGGGACACTCTGCCTGGGAGGGGGGGAGAGACGGGTCTGGGACACTCTGCCTGGGAGGGGGGGAGAGACGGGTCTGGGACACTCTGCCTGGGAGGGGGGAGAGGCGGGTCTGGGACAGACGGTCTGGGAGGGGGGGAGAGGCAGGTCTGGAACACACTGTCTGGGAGGGGGGAGAGGCAGGTCTGGAACACACTGTCTGGGAGGGGGGGAGAGGCGGGTCTGGAACACACTGTCTGGGAGGGGGGAGAGGCGGGTCGGGAACACGCTGTCTGTGAGGGGGGGAGGCGGGGTCTGGGACACGCTGTCTGGGAGGGGGGGGGAGGCGGGTCTGGGACACACTGCCTGGGAGGGGGGGGAGGCGGGGTCTGGGACACACTGTCTGGGAGGGGGTGGAGAGGCGGGTCTGGGACACGCTGCCTGGGAGGGGGGGGAGAGGCGGGTCTGGGACACACTGTCTGGGAGGGGGGTAGAGGCGGGACTGGGACACTGGGAGGGTGGGAGAGGCGGGTCTGGAACACACTGTCTGGGAGGGGGGGGAGAGGTGGGTCTGGAACACTGTCTGGGGGGGTGGAGAGGCGGGTCTGGAACACTGTCTGGGAGGGGGGGAGAGGCGGGTCTGGAACACGCTGTCTGGGAGGGGGGGAGAGGCGGGTCTGGACACACGGTCTGGGAGGGGGGGAGAGGCGGGTCTGGAACACTGTCTGGGGGGGGGGGAGAGGCAGGTCTGGAACACGCTGCCTGGGAGGGGGGGGAGAGGCGGGTCTGGGACACACTGTCTGGGAGGGGGGGGAGAGGCGGGTCTGGAACACACTGCCTGGGAGGGGGGAGAGGCGGGTCTGGAACGCGCTGCCTGGGAGGGGGGGGAGAGGCGGGTCTGGGACACGCTGTCTGGGAGGGGGGGGAGAGGCGGGTCTGGAACACACTGCCTGGGAGGGGGGAGAGGCGGGTCTGGAACGCGCTGCCTGGGAGGGGGGGGGAGAGGCGGGTCTGGGACACGCTGTCTGGGAGGGGGGGAGAGGCGGGTCTGGAACACACTGCCTGGGGGGGGGGGAGAGGCGAGTCTGGAACACGCTGCCTGGGAGGGGGGGGAGAGGCGGGTCTGGAACACACTGTCTGGGAGGGGGGGGAGAGGCGGGTCTGGAACACACTGCCTGGGGGGGGGGAGAGGCGAGTCTGGAACACACTGCCTGGGGGGGGGAGAGGCGAGTCTGGAACACGCTGCCTGGGAGGGGGGGGGAGAGGCGGGTCTGGAACACACTGCCTGGGAGGGGGGAGAGGCGGGTCTGGGACACGCTGCCTGGGAGGGGGGGGGAGAGGCGGGTCTGGGACACGCTGCCTGGGAGGGTGGGAGATGCGGGTCTGGGACACGCTGCCTGGGAGGGGGGGAGAGGCGGGTCTGGGACACACGGTCTGGGAGGGGGGGAGAGGCGGGTCTGGGGGACACTGTCTGGGAGGGGGGGAGAGACTGGTCTGGGACACTCTGCCTGGGAGGGGGGGGAGAGACGGGTCTGGACACTCTGCCTGGGAGGGGGGGAGAGACGGGTCTGGGACACTCTGCCTGGGAGGGGGGAGAGGCGGGTCTGGGACAGACGGTCTGGGAGGGGGGGAGAGGCAGGTCTGGAACACACTGTCTGGGAGGGGGGAGAGGCAGGTCTGGAACACACTGTCTGGGAGGGGGGGAGAGGCGGGTCTGGAACACTGTCTGGGAGGGGGGAGAGGCGGGTCGGGAACACGCTGTCTGTGAGGGGGGGGAGGCGGGTCTGGGACACGCTGTCTGGGAGGGGGGGGAGGCGGGTCTGGGACACACTGCCTGGGAGGGGGGGGAGGCGGGTCTGGGACACACTGTCTGGGAGGGGGTGGAGAGGCGGGTCTGGGACACGCTGCCTGGAGGGGGGGGGAGAGGCGGGTCTGGGACACACTGTCTGGGAGGGGGTGGAGAGGCGGGTCTGGGACACGCTGCCTGGGAGGGTGGGAGATGGGGGTCTGGGACGCTCTGTCTGGGAGGGGGGGGAGGCGGGTCTGGGACACACTGTGTGGGAGGGGGGAGAGGCGGGTCTGGGACACGCTGCCTGGGAGGGGGGGAGAGGCGGGTCTGGGACACACTGTCTGGGAGGGTGGGAGATGCGGGTCTGGGACGCTCTGTCTGGGAGGGGGGGGAGGCGGGTCTGGGACACGCTGCCTGGGAGGGGGGGGAGGCGGGTCTGGGACACGTTGCCTGGGAGGGGGGGGAGAGGCGGGTCTGGGACACGCTGCCTGGGAGGGTGGGAGATGCGGGTCTGGGACACGCTGCCTGGGAGGGTGGGAGATGCGGGTCTGGGACACACTGTCTGGGAGGGGGGGGAGGCGGGTCTGGGACACGCTGCCTGGGAGGGGGGAGAGGCGGGTCTGGAATACACTGCCTGGGAGGGGGGGAGAGGCGGGTCTGGAACACACTGTCTGGGAGGGGGGGAGAGGCGGGTCTGGGACACGCTGTCTGGGAGGGGGGGAGAGGCGGGTCTGGAACACACTGTCTGGGAGGGGGGGAGAGGCGGGTCTGGGACACGCTGCCTGGGAGGGGGGGGGGAGGCGGGTCTGTGGGACACTGCCTGGGAGGGGGGAGAGGCGGGTCTGGGACACACTGCCTGGGAGGGGGGAGATGCGGGTCTGGGACGCTCTGTCTGGGAGGGGGGGGAGGCGGGTCTGGGACACACTGTCTGGGAGGGGGGAGAGGCGGGTCTGGGACGCTCTGTCTGTGAGGGGGGGGAGAGGCGGGTCTGGGACGCTCTGTCTGTGAGGGGGGGGAGATGCGGGTCTGGGACGCTCTGTCTGGGAGGGTGGGAGATGCGGGTCTGGGACGCTCTGTCTGTGAGGGGGGGGAGATGCGGGTCTGGGACGCTCTGTCTGGGAGGGTGGGAGATGCGGGTCTGGGACGCTCTGTCTGGGAGGGTGGGAGATGCGGGTCTGGGACGCTCTGTCTGGGAGCGGGGGGGAGAGGCGGGTCTGGGACGCTCTGTCTGGGAGGGGGGGAGAGGCGGGTCTGGACGCTCTGTCTGGGAGGGTGGGAGATGCGGGTCTGGGACGCTCTGTCTGGGAGCGGGGGGGAGAGGCGGGTCTGGGACGCTCTGTCTGGGAGGGGGGGAGAGGCGGGTCTGGGACGCTCTGTCTGGGAGGGGGGGAGAGGCGGGTCTGGGACGCTCTGTCTGGGAGGGGGGGAGATGCGGGTCTGGGACGCTCTGTCTGGGAGGGGGGGGGGAGATGCGGGTCTGGGACACGCTGCCTGGGAGGGGGGGGGAGATGCGGGTCTGGGACACGCTGCCTGGGAGGGGGGGGGAGGCGGGTTGCCTCACATCCTGTAAAAAGTACCTGGATGAGCCCTTGGCCGTCAGAACGTTCGAGGCTGTGGGCCCAGTGCTGGCCAATGGGATTCAGTGGGCAGGTCAGGGCCTTTCATGCGTCGGTGCAGACTGGATGGGCCGAAGGGCCTGTTCTGTGCTGTATTATTCTGTGTTCATAGTAACATTGGTTTCAATATAAACGATGCCTATTTGTCAGCGGAGTCACACCTGGAAAATCCTTTCCTCACAGTTTACAAATTGAAAAATAGTTGGGAATTCTTGTCCAGTTTCCTCTTTATCAATAAATTTTGAGTACCCAATTATTCTTTATCCAATTAACGGGCAGTTTATTGTGGCCAATCCGCCTGCCCTGCACATCCTTGGGTTGTGGGGGTGAGACCCACTGGTCACATTGCATGCCCTGGTTAACAGAAATCTTGGACCATCTTGTGACAGGACAACTCTCTGGTGGTGTGGAAAGAGATCGATCTGGCTCGGCTGTCCGAGAAGGAGCAACGAGACACCCAGAACGAGATTCTCATCCTGTCAGTGCTTCAGCACCACAACATCATCGCCTATTACAACCACTTCCTGGATGGCAACAAACTCCTGATTGAGGTGGAATACTGCAATGGTGAGTGGGGGAGGGGGAACTGCGGAGGAGGGAGGGACTGCGGAGGGGGGACTGCGGGGGAGGGGGGACTGCGGGGGAGGGGGGACTGCGGAGGGGGGAGGAACTGCGGGGAGGGGGGACTGCGGAGAGGGAGGGACTGCGGGGAGGGGGGACTGCGGAGGGGGAAGGGACTGGGGAGGGGGAGGGACTGGGAGGAGTGAGGGACTGCGGAGGAGGGGGGGACTGCGGAGGAAGGAGGGACTGCGGGGAGGGAGGGACTGCGGAGGAAGGAGGGACTGCGGGAGGGGGGACTGCGGAGGAGGGAGGGACTGCGGGGAGGGGGGACTGCGGAGGGGGAAGGGACTGGGGAGGGGGAGGGACTGGGAGGAGGGAGGGACTGCGGAGGAGGGGGGACTGTGGAGGAAGGAGGGACTGCGGGGGAGGGAGGGACTGCGGAGGAAGGAGGGACTGCGGAGGGAGGGGGACTGCGGATGAGGGAGGGACTGCGGAGGGGGGAGGGACTGCAGGGAGGAGGGACTGCGGAGGAGGGAGGGACTGCGGAGGGAGGGGGGACTGCGGAGGGAGGGGGACTGCGGATGAGGGAGGGACTGCGGAGGGAGGGGGGACTGCGGAGGGAGGGGGGACTGCGGAGGAGGGAGGGACTGCGGAGGGAGGGGGGACTGCGGAGGGGGGAGGGACTGCGGAGGGAGGGGGGACTGCGGAGGGAGGGGGACTGCGGATGAGGGAGGGACTGCGGAGGGGGGAGGGACTGCAGGGAGGAGGGACTGCGGATGAGGGAGGGACTGCGGAGGGGGGAGGGACTGCGGAGGGGGGAGGGACTGCGGAGGGGGGAGGGACTGCGGAGGGGGGAGGGACTGCGGAGGGGGGAGGGACTGCGGAGGGGGGAGGGACTGCGGAGGAGGGAGGGACTGCGGAGGGGGGAGGGACTGCAGGGAGGAGGGACTGCGGGGGAGGGAGGGACTGCGGAGGGGGGAGGGACTGCGGAGGAGGGAGGGATTGCGGAGGGGGGAGGACTGCAGGGAGGAGGGACTGCGGGGGAGGGAGGGACTGCGGAGGGGGAGGGACTGCGGAGGAGGAGGACTGCGGAGGGGGGAGGGACTGCAGGGAGGAGGGACTGCGGGGGAGGGGGGACTGCGGAGGAGGGAGGGACTGCAGGGAGGAGGGACTGCGGATGAGGGAGGGACTGCAGGGAGGAGGGACTGCAGGGAGGAGGACTGCAGGGAGGAGGGACTGCGGAGGAGGGAGGGGACTGCGGAGGAGGGAGGGACTGCGGAGGAGGGAGGGACTGCGGAGAGGGGGGACTGCGGAGGGGGAGGGACTGCAGGGAGGAGGGACTGCGGAGGAGGGAGGGACTGCGGAGGAGGGAGGGGACTGCGGAGGGGGGAGGGACTGCGGAGGGGGGAGGGACTGCGGAGGGGGAGGGACTGCGGAGGGGGGAGGGACTGCGGAGGGGGGAGGGACTGCGGAGGGGGAGGGACTGCGGAGGGGGGAGGGACTGCGGAGGAGGGAGGGACTGCGGAGGGGGGAGGGACTGCAGGGAGGAGGGACTGCGGGGGAGGGGGGACTGCGGAGGAGGGAGGGACTGCGGAGGAGGGAGGGACTGCAGGGAGGAGGGACTGCAGGGAGGAGGGACTGCGGAGGAGGGAGGGACTGCGGAGGAGGGAGGGACTGCGGAGGAGGGAGGGACTGCGGAGGAGGGAGGGACTGCGGGGAGGCGGACTGGGGAGGGGGAGGGACTGGGGAGGGGGGAGGGACTGGGGGGGGAGGGAGGGACTGGGGGGAGGGAGGGACTGGGGGGGGGGGGAGGGACTGGGGGGGAGGGAGGGACTGGGGGGGAGGGAGGGACTGGGGGGGGAGGGAGGGACTGGGGGGGGAGGGAGGGACTGGGGGGGGAGGGAGGGACTGGGGGGGGAGGGACTGGGTGGGAGGGGGGACGGGGAGGGGGGACTGCGGGGGAGGGGCATCACTATGGGGAGGGGGGACTGGGGGGGCGGGGCTGTGCTGTCGGGGGGGGCTGTGCTGTCGGGGGGTCTGTGCTGTCGGGGGGGGGGGTTGTGCTGTCGGGGGGGGCTGTGCTGTCGGGGGGGGGGGGGTTGTGCTGTCGGGGGGGTTGTGCTGTCGGGGGGGGGGGTTTGTGCTGTCGGGGGGGCTGTGCTGCCGGGGGGGGGGGGCTGTGCTGTCAGTCGGGGGGGGGGCTGTGCTGTCAGTGGGGGGGCTGTGCTGTCTGCAAGGGGGGGGGGCTGTGCTGTCTGCAAGGGGGGGGGGCTGTGCTGTCTGCAAGGGGGGGGCTGTGCTGTCTGCAAGGGGGGGGGGGCTGTGCTGTCAGTGGGGGGGCTGTGCTGTCAGTAGGGGGGGGGTCTGTGCTGTCAGTAGGGGGGGGGTCTGTGCTGTCAGTAGGGGGGGGGCTGTGCTGTCAGTAGGGGGGGGGGGGCTGTGCTGTCAGTAGGGGGGGGGGCTGTGCTGTCAGTAGGGGGGGGGGGGGCTGTGCTGTCAGTAGGGGGGGGGGCTGTGCTGTCTGCAAAGGGGGGGGCTGTGCTGTCTGCAAGGGGGGGGGGGGCTGTGCTGTCTGCAAGGGGGGGGGCTGTGCTGTCAGTAGGGGGGGCTGTGCTGTCAGGGGGGGGGCTGTGCTGTCAGAGGGGGGGGGGCTGTGCTGTCAGTAGGGGGGGGGGGGGCTGTGCTGTCAGTAGGGGGGGGGCTGTGCTGTCAGTGGGGGGGCGGGGCGGGGCTGTGCTGTCAGTAGGGGGGGGGCTTGTGCTGTCAGTAGGGGGGGGGCTGCGCTGTCAGTAGGGGGGGGGGGGGCTGCGCTGTCAGTAGGGGGGGGGGGGCTGCGCTGTCAGTAGGGGGGGGGGGGCTGCGCTGTCAGTAGGGGGGGGCTGTGCTGTCAGTGGGGGGGCGGGGCTGTGCTGTCAGTAGAGGGGGGCTGTGCTGTCAGTAGGGGGGGGGCTGTGCTGTCAGTAGAGGGGGCTGTGCTGTCAGTAGGGGGGGGGCTGTGCTGTCAGTGGGGGGCGGGGCTGTGCTGTCAGTGGGGGGGCGGGGCTTGTGCTGTCAGTAAGGGAGGGGGGCTGTGCTGTCAGTAGGGGGGGGGGCTGTGCTGTCAGTATGGGGGGCTGTGCTGTCAGTGGGGGGGCGGGGCTGTGCTGTCAGTGGGGGGGCGGGGCTGTGCTGTCAGTAGGGGGCGGGGCTGTGCTGTCAGTGGGGGGGGGCTGTGCTGTCAGTGGGGGGGCGGGGCGGGGCGGGGCTGTGCTGTCAGTAGGGGGGGGGGCTGTGCTGTCAGTAGGGGGGGGGGCTGTGCTGTCAGTAGGGGGGGGGGGCTGTGCTGTCAGTGGGGGGGGGCTGTGCTGTCAGTAGAGGGGGGCTGTGCTGTCAGTAGAGGGGGGGCTGTGCTGTCTGCAAAGGGGGGGGGGCTGTGCTGTCTGCAAGGGGGGGGCTGTGCTGTCTGCAAGGGGGGGGGCTGTGCTGTCAGTAGGGGGGGGCTGTGCTGTCAGTAGGGGGGGGCTGTGCTGTCAGTAGGGGGGGGGCTGTGCTGTCAGTAGGGGGGCTGTGCTGTCAGTAGGGGGGGCTGTGCTGTCAGTGGGGGTCTGTGCTGTCAGTAGGGGGGGGGCTGTGCTGTCAGTAGGGGGGGGGTTGCTGTCAGTAGGGGGGGCTGTGCTGTCAGTGGGGGGGGGGCTGTGCTGTCAGTAAGAGGGGGGGCTGTGCTGTCAGTAAGAGGGGGGGGCTGTGCTGTCAGTAAGGGGGGGGGGCTGTGCTGTCAGCGAGGGGGGGGGCTGTGCTGTCAGCGAGGGGGGGGGCTGTGCTGTCAGCGAGGGGGGGGGCTGTGCTGTCAGCGAGGGGGGGGGCTGTGCTGTCAGCGAGGGGGGGGGCTGTGCTGTCAGTACGGGGGGCTGTGCTGTCAGCGAGGGGGGGCTGTGCTGTCAGCGAGGGGGGGCTGTGCTGTCAGCGAGGGGGGGCTGTGCTGTCAGCGAGGGGGGGCTGTGCTGTCAGCGAGGGGGGCGGGCTGTGCTGTCAGTAGGGGGGTCTGTGCTGTCGGGGGGCTGTGCTGTCAGCAAGGGGGGGGCTGTGCTGTCAGCGAGGGGGGGGGCTGTGCTGTCAGTAGGGGGGGGGGCTGTGCTGTCAGTAGGGGGGGGGGCTGTGCTGTCAGCAAGGGGGGGGGGGCTGTGCTGTCAGCACGGGGGGGCTGTGCTGTCAGTAGGGGGAGGGGGCTGTGCTGTCAGTAGTGGGGGGGGGGCTGTGCTGTCAGTAGTGGGAGGGGGGCTGTGCTGTCAGTGGGGGGGGCTGTGCTGTCAGTGGGGGGTCTGTGCTGTCAGTAGGGGGGGGGCTGTGCTGTCAGTAGGGGGGGGGTTGCTGTCAGTAGGGGGGGGGGCTGTGCTGTCAGTAGTGGGGGGAGGGCTGTGCTGTGCTGTCAGTAGTGGGGGGAGGGCTGTGCTGTCAGTAGGGGGGGCTGTGCTGTCAGTGGGGGGGGGGGGGCTGTGCTGTCAGTAAGAGGGGGGGCTGTGCTGTCAGTAAGAGGGGGGGGCTGTGCTGTCAGTAAGGGGGGGGGGCTGTGCTGTCAGCGAGGGGGGGGGCTGTGCTGTCAGCGAGGGGGGGGGCTGCGCTGTCAGCGAGGGGGGGGGGCTGTGCTGTCAGCGAGGGGGGGGCTGTGCTGTCAGTACGGGGGGCTGTGCTGTCAGCGAGGGGGAGGGGCTGTGCTGTCAGCGAGGGGGGGCTGTGCTGTCAGCGAGGGGGGGCTGTGCTGTCAGCGAGGGGGGGCTGTGCTGTCAGCGAGGGGGGCGGGCTGTGCTGTCAGTAGGGGGGGCTGTGCTGTCGGGGGGCTGTGCTGTCAGCAAGGGGGGGGCTGTGCTGTCAGCGAGGGGGGGGGCTGTGCTGTCAGTAGGGGGGGGGGGCTGTGCTGTCAGCAAGGGGGGGGGCTGTGCTGTCAGCACGGGGGGGCTGTGCTGTCAGTAGGGGGAGGGGGCTGTGCTGTCAGTAGTGGGGGGGGGGCTGTGCTGTCAGTAGTGGGGGGGGGGGCTGTGCTGTCAGTAGGGGGGGGGGCTGTGCTGTCAGTAGTGGGGGGGGGGCTGTGCTGTCAGTAGTGGGGGGGGGGCTGTGCTGTCAGTAGTGGGGGGGGCTGTGCTGTCAGTAGGGGGGGGGGGCTGTGCTGTCAGTAGTGGGGGGGGCTGTGCTGTCAGTAGTGGGGGGGGCTGTGCTGTCAGTGAGGGGGGGGGGCTGTGCTGTCAGTGAGGGGGGGGCTGTGCTGTCAGTGAGGGGGGGCTGTGCTGTCGGGGGGGGCTGTGCTGTCAGTGGGGGGGCTGTGCAGTTGGGGGGGGTTGTGCAGTGGGGGGGGGCTGTGCTGTCAGTGGGGGGGGGCTGTGCTGTCAGTGGGGGGAGGGGGGGGCTGTGCTGTCAGTGGGGGGGGCTGTGCTGTTAGTCGGGGGGGGGGCTGTGCTGTCAGTCGGGGGAGGGGGGCTGTGCTGTCAGTAGGGAGGGGGGGGCTGTGCTGTCAGTAGGGGGGGCGGGGCGGGGCTGTGCTGTCAGTAGGGGGGGCGGGGCTCTGCTGTCAGTAGGGGGGGGCTGTGCTGTCAGGGGGGGGGCTGTGCTGTCAGGGGGGGGGGGCTGTGCTGTCAGTAGGGGGGGGGGCTGTGCTGTCAGTAGGGGGGGGGGCTGTGCTGTCAGTAGGGGGGGGGGCTGTGCTGTCAGTGGGGGGGCGGGGCGGGGCTGTGCTGTCAGTAGGGGGGGGGCTGTGCTGTCAGTAGGGGGGGGGCTGCGCTGTCAGTAGGGGGGGGGGGCTGCGCTGTCAGTAGGGGGGGGGGCTGCGCTGTCAGTAGGGGGGGGCTGTGCTGTCAGTGGGGGGGCGGGGCTGTGCTGTCAGTAGAGGGGGGCTGTGCTGTCAGTAGGGGGGGGGCTGTGCTGTCAGTAGAGGGGGCTGTGCTGTCAGTAGGGGGGGGGGCTGTGCTGTCAGTGGGGGGGCGGGGCTGTGCTGTCAGTGGGGGGGTGGGGCTGTGCAGTCAGTAAGGGAGGGGGGCTGTGCTGTCAGTAGGGGGGGGGCTGTGCTGTCAGTATGGGGGGCTGTGCTGTCAGTGGGGGGGCGGGGCTGTGCTGTCAGTGGGGGGGCGGGGCTGTGCTGTCAGTGGGGGGGGCTGTGCTGTCAGTGGGGGGGGCGGGGCGGGGCTGTGCTGTCAGTAGGGGGCGGGGCTGTGCTGTCAGTGGGGGGGGCTGTGCTGTCAGTGGGGGGGCGGGGCGGGGCTGTGCTGTCAGTAGGGGGGGGCTGTGCTGTCAGTAGGGGGGGGGGGCTGTGCTGTCAGTGGGGGGGGGGCTGTGCTGTCAGTAGAGGGGGGCTGTGCTGTCAGTAGAGGGGGGCTGTGCTGTCAGTAGAGGGGGGCTGTGCTGTCAGTAGAGGGGGGCTGTGCTGTCAGGGGGGGCTGTGCTGTCAGTAGGGGGGGGGCTGTGCTGTCAGTAGGGGGGGGGCTGTGCTGTCAGTAGGGGGGGGGGCTGTGCTGTCAGTAGGGGGGGGGCTGTGCTGTCAGTAGGGGGGGGGCTGTGCTGTCAGTGGGGGGGGGCTGTGCTGTCAGTGGGGGGGCTGTGCTGTCAGTGGGGGGGCGGGGCTGTGCTGTCAGTGGGGGGGCGGGGCTGTGCTGTCAGTAGTGGGGGGGCGGGGCTGTGCTGTCAGTAGTGGGGGGGGGCTGTGCTGTCAGTAGTGGGGGGGCGGGGCTGTGCTGTCAGTGGGGGGGCGGGGCTGTGCTGTCAGTGGGGGGGCGGGGCTGTGCTGTCAGTGGGGGGGCGGGGCTGTGCTGTCAGTGGGGGGGCAGGGCTGTGCTGTCAGTGGGGGGGTGGGGCTGTGCTGTCAGTGAGGGGGCTGTGCTGTCAGTAGGGGGGGGGCTGTGCTGTCAGTAGGGGGGGGCGGCTGTCAGTAGGGGGGGGGGGCTGTGCTGTCAGTGGGGGGGGGGCTGTGCTGTCAGTAGAGGGGGGCTGTGCTGTCAGTAGAGGGGGGCTGTGCTGTCAGTAGAGGGGGGCTGTGCTGTCAGTAGAGGGGGGCTGTGCTGTCAGTAGAGGGGGGCTGTGCTGTCAGGGGGGGCTGTGCTGTCAGTAGGGGGGGGGGCTGTGCTGTCAGTAGGGGGGGGGGGCTGTGCTGTCAGTAGGGGGGGGGGGCTGTGCTGTCAGTAGGGGGGGGGGGCTGTGCTGTCAGTAGGGGGGGGGGCTGTGCTGTCAGTAGGGGGGGGGCTGTGCTGTCAGTAGGGGGGGGGGGGGGCTGTGCTGTCAGTGGGGGGGGGCTGTGCTGTCAGTGGGGGGGCTGTGCTGTCAGTGGGGGGGCGGGGCTGTGCTGTCAGTGGGGGGGCGGGGCTGTGCTGTCAGTAGTGGGGGGGCGGGGCTGTGCTGTCAGTAGTGGGGGGGCGGGGCTGTGCTGTCAGTAGTGGGGGGGCGGGGCTGTGCTGTCAGTGGGGGGGCGGGGCTGTGCTGTCAGTGGGGGGGCGGGGCTGTGCTGTCAGTGGGGGGGCAGGGCTGTGCTGTCAGTAGTGGGGGGGCGGGGCTGTGCTGTCAGTGGGGGGGTGGGGCTGTGCTGTCAGTGAGGGGGCTGTGCTGTCAGTAGGGGGGGGGCTGTGCTGTCAGTAGGGGGGGGGGGCTGTGCTGTCAGTAGGGGGGGAGCTGTGCTGTCAGTAGGGGGGGGGGGGCTGTGCTGTCAGTAGGGGGGGTGGGCTGTGCTGTCAGTAGGGGGGGAGCTGTGCTGTCAGTAGGGGGGGGGGCTGTGCTGTCAGTAGGGGGGGGGCTGCTGTCAGGGGGGGGGCTGTGCTGTCAGTAAGGGGGAGGCTGTGCTGTCAGTGGGGGGGGCTGTGCTGTCAGTAGGGGGGGGGGGGCTGTGCTGTCAGTAGGGGGGGTGGGCTGTGCTGTCAGTAGGGGGGGAGCTGTGCTGTCAGTAGGGGGGGGGGCTGTGCTGTCAGTAGGGGGGGGGGCTGCTGTCAGGGGGGGGGCTGTGCTGTCAGTAAGGGGGAGGCTGTGCTGTCAGTGGGGGGGGCTGTGCTGTCAGTGAGGGGGAGGCTGTGCTGTCAGTGGGGGGGGGGGGGCTGTGCTGTCAGTAAGGGGGAGGCTGTGCTGTCAGTAAGGGGGAGGCTGTGCTGTCAGTTTACTGGGAATTAATGTCAGAAGACGTTATTGGTTTGATCAGATTGGGAGATCTTGCTGTTGTATAAATTTGCTCCTGATGTGGAGATGCCGGCGTTGGGCTGGGGTCTGGACTGGGGTGAGCACAGTAAGAAGTCTCACAAGACCATAAGACATTGGAGCGGAAGTAAGGGCATTCGGCCCATCGAGTCCACTCCACCATTCAATCATGGCTGATTTCAACTCCATTTACCGCTCTCTCTCCATAGCCCTTAATTCCTCGAGAAATCAAGAATTTATCAACTTCTGTCTTAAAGACACTCAATGTCCCGGCCTCCACCGCCCTCTGTGGCAATGAATTCCACAGACCCACCACTCTCTGGCTGAAGACATTTCTCCTCATCTCTGTTCTAAAGTGACTCCCTTTTATTCTAAGGCTGTGCCCCCGGGTCCTAGTCTCCCCTGCTAATGGAAACAACTTCCCTACATCCACCCTATCTAAGCCATTCATTATCTTGTAAGTTTCTATTAGATCTCCCCTCAACCTCCTAAACTCCAATGAATATAATCCCAGGATCCTCAGACGTTCATCGTATGTTAGGCCTACCATTCCTGGGATCATCCGTGTGAATCTCCGCTGGACCCGCTCCAGTGCCAGTATGTCCTTCCTGAGGTGTGGGGCCCAAAATTGCTCACAGTATTCTAAATGGGGCCCAACTAATGCTTTATAAAGCTTCAGAAGTACATCCCTGCTTTTATATTCCAAGCCTCTTGAGATGAATGACAACATTGCATTTGCTTTCTTAATTACGGACTCAACCTGCAAGTTTACCTTTAGAGAATCCTGGACTAGGACTCCCAAGTCCCTTTGCATTTCAGCATTATGAATTTTATCACCGTTTAGAAAATAGTCCATGCCTCTATTCTTTTTTCCAAAGTGCAAGACCTCGCACTTGCCCACGTTGAATTTCATCAGCCATTTCTTGGACCACTCTCCTAAACTGTCTAAATCTTTCTGCAGCCTCCCCACCTCCTCCATACTACCTGCCCCTCCACCTATCTTTGTATCATCGGCAAACTTAGCCAGAACGCCCCCAGTCCCGTCATCTAGATCGTTAATATATAAAGAGAACAGCTGTGGCCCCAAAACTGAACCCTGCGGGACACCACTCGCCACCGGTTGCCATTCCGAAAAAGAACCTTTTATCCCATCTCTCTGCCTTCTGCCTGACAGCCAATCGTCAATCCATGTTAGTACCTTGCCTCGAATACCATGGGCCCTTATTTTACTCAGCAGTCTCCCGTGAGGCACCTTATCAAGGGCCTTTTGGAAGTCAAGATAGATAACATCCATTGGCTCTCCTTGGTCTAACCTATTTGTTATCCCTTCAAAGAACTCTAACAGGTTTGTCAGGCACGACCTCCCCTTACTAAATCCATGCTGACTTGTCCTAATCCGACCCTGCACTTCCAAGAATTTAGAAATCTCATCCTTAACAATGGATTCTAGAATCTTGCCAACAACCAAGGTTAGGCTAATTGGCCTATAATTTTCCATCTTTTTCCTTGTTCCTTTCTTGAACAGGGGGGTTACAACAGCGATTTTCCAATCCTCTGGGACTTTCCCTGACTCCAGTGACTTTTGAAAGATCATAACTAACGCCTCCACTATTTCTTCAGCTATCTCCTTTAGAACTCTAGGATGTAGCCCATCTGGGCCCGGAGATTTATCAATTTTTAGACCTCTTAGTTTCTCTAGCACTTTCTCCTTTGTGATGGCTACCATATTCAACTCTGCCCCCTGACACTCCTGAATTGTTGAGATATTACTCGTGTCTTCTACTGTGAAGACTGACGCAAAGTACTTATTTAGTTCCTCAGCTATTTCCTTGTCTCCCATCACGAGATTACCAGCGTCATTTTGGAGCGGCCCAATGTCTACTTTTGCCTCCCATTTGTTTTTAATGTATTTAATGTTATTCCTAATGTTACTGGCTAGCCTACCTTCATATTTGATTCTCTCTTTCCTTATTTCTCTCTTTGTTATCCTCTGTTTGTTTTTGTAGCCTTCCCAATCTTCTGACTTCCCACTACTCTTTGCCACATTATAGGCTTTCTCTTTTGCTTTGATGCATTCCCTAACTTCCTTTGTCAGCCATGGCTGCCTAATCCCCCCTCTGATAACCTTTCTTTTCTTTGGGATGAACCTCTGTACTGTGTCCTCAATTACTCCCAGAAACTCCTGCCATTGCTGTTCTACTGTCTTTCCCACTAGGCTCTGCTCCCAGTCGATTTTCGTCAGTTCCTCCCTCATGCCCCTGTAGTTACCTTTATTTAACTGTAACACCTTTACATCTGATTCTACCTTCTTTCTTTCAAATTGGAGATTGAATTCTACCATATTATGATCACTGCCTCCTAAGTGTTCCCTTACTTTAAGATCTTTAATCAAGTCTGGCTCATTACATAACACTAAGTCCAGAATGGCCTGTTCCCTCGTGGGCTCCATCACAAGCTGTTCCAAAAAGCCCTCCTGTAAACATTCAATGAATTCCCTTTCCTTGGGTCCACTGGCAGCATTATTTACCCAGTCCACCTGCATATTGAAGTCCCCCATGATCACTGTGACCTTGCCTTTCTGACATGCACTTTCTATTTCGTGGTGCATTTTGTGCCCCTGGTCCTGACCACTGTTAGGAGGCCTGTACATAACTCCCATTGTGGTTTTTTTTGCCTTTGTGGTTCCTCAACTCTACCCACACAGACTCCACATCATCTGACCCTATGTCGTTTAGTGCTTTTGATTTAATTTCATTCCTAATTAACAAGGCAACCCCGCCCCCTCTGCCCACCTCTCTGTCTTTTCGATAGGTTGTGAATCCCTGGATGTTTAAATGCCAGTCCTGAACCCCCTGCAACCACGTCTCTGTGATGCCTACCACATCATACCTGCCAGTCACAATCTGGGCCACAAGCTCATCTACCTTGTTCCGTACACTGCGCGCATTTAAATATAGCACCTTTAATTCTCTATTGACCGTCCCTTTTTGTTTTCTTAGTGTGGTGGACTTTGGTTTACTGAACCTTTCCATACACTGTGTCATATTTTGTGGGATGGGGACTATCGTAACCTCTCCTGAGTTCTGTCTTTTCGTGCTTTTTTGTATTCCTAAGCAGCTACGTTTCCCACTGATTACTTCACCTCTTGGTTCTCTGACTTTCCCTTCCCCCCCCAATAGAACATAGAACGATACAGCGCAGTACAGGCCCTTCGGCCCACGATGTTGCACCGAAACAAAAGCCATCTAACCTACACTATGCCATTATCATCCATATGTTTATCCAATAAACTTTTAAATGCCCTCAATGTTGGCGAGTTCACTACTGTAGCAGGTAGGGCATTCCACGGCCTCACTACTCTTTGCGTAAAGAACCTACCTCTGACCTCTGTCCTATATCTATTACCCCTCAATTTAAAGTTATGTCCCCTCGTGCTAGCCATTTCCATCCGCGGGAGAAGGCTCTCACTGTCCACCCTATCTAACCCCCTGATCATTTTGTATGCCTCTATTAAGTCTCCTCTTAACCTTCTTCTCTCCAACGAAAACAACCTCAAGTCCATCAGCCTTTCCTCATAAGATTTTCCCTCCATACCAGGCAACATCCTGGTAAATCTCCTCTGCACCCGCTCCAAAGCCTCCACGTCCTTCCTATAATGCGGTGACCAGAACTGTACGCAATACTCCAAATGCGGCCGTACCAGAGTTCTGTACAGCTGCAACATGACCTCCTGACTCCGGAACTCAATCCCTCTACCAATAAAGGCCAACACTCCATAGGCCTTCTTCACAACCCTATCAACCTGGGTGGCAACTTTCAGGGATCTATGTACATGGACACCTAGATCCCTCTGCTCATCCACACTTTCAAGAACTTCACCATTAGCCAAATATTCCGCATTTCTGTTATTCCTTCCAAAGTGAATCACCTCACACTTCTCTACATTAAACTCCATTTGCCACCTCTCAGCCCAGCTCTGCAGCTTATCTATATCCCTCTGTAACCTGCTACATCCTTCCGCACTATCGACAACACCACCGACTTTAGTATCGTCTGCAAATTTACTCACCCACCCTACTGCGCCTTCCTCGAGGTCATTGATAAAAATGACAAACAGCAACGGCCCCAGAACAGATCCTTGTGGTACTCCACTTGTGACTGTACTCCATTCTGAACATTTCCCATCAACCACCACTCTCTGTCTTCTTTCAGCTAGCCAATTTCTGATCCACATCTCTAAATCACCCTCAATCCCCAGCCTCCCTATTTTCTGCAATAGCCTGCCGTGGGGAACCTTATCAAACGCTTTGCTGAAATCCATATACACCACATCAACTGCTCTACCCTCATCTACCTGTTCAGTCACCTTCTCAAAGAATTCAATAAGATTTGTGAGGCATGACCTACCCTTCACAAAGCCATGCTGACTATCCCTGATCATATTATTCCTATCTAGATGATTATAAATCTTGTCTCTTATAATCCCCTCCAAGACTTTACCCACTACAGACGTGAGGCATACCGGTCTATAGTTACCGGGGTTGTCTCTGCTCCCCTTTTTGAACAAAGGGACCACATTTGCTGTCCTCCAGTCCTCTGGCACTATTCCTGTAGCCAATGATGACATAAAAATCAAAGCCAAAGGTCCAGCAATCTCTTCCCTGGCCTCCCAGAGAATCCTAGGATAAATCCCATCAGGTCCCGGGGAATTATCTATTTTCAGCCTGTCCAGAATTGCCAACACCTCTTCCCTACGTACCTCAATGCCATCTATTCTATTAGCCTGGGGCTCAGCATTCTCCTCCACAACATTATCTTTTTCCTGAGTGAATACTGACGAAAAATATTCATTTAGTATCTCGCCTATCTCTTCAGACTCCACACACAATTTCCCATCCCTGTCCTTGACTGGTCCTACTCTTTCCCTAGTCATTCGCTTATTCCTGACATACCTATAGAAAGCTTTTGGGCTTTCCTTGATCCTTCCTGCCAAATACTTCTCATGTCCCCTCCTTGCTCGTCTTAGCTCTCTCTTTAGATCCTTCCTCGCTACCTTGTAACTATCCATCGCCCCAACCGAAACTTCACACCTCATCTTCACATAGGCCTCCTTCTTCCTCTTAACAAGAGATTCCACTTCCTTGGTAAACCACGGTTCCCTCGCTCGACGCCTTCCTCCCTGCCTGACCGGTACATACTTATCAAGAACACGCAGTAGCTGATCCTTGAACAAGCCCCACTTATCCAGTGTGCCCAACACTTGCAGCCTACTTCTCCACCTTATCCCCCCCAAGTCACGTCTCATGGCATCATAATTGCCCTTCCCCCAGCTATAACTCTTGCCCTGCGGTGTATACTTATCCCTTTCCATCATTAACGTAAACGTCACCGAATTGTGGTCACTGTCCCCAAAGTGCTCTCCTACCTCCAAATCCAACACCTGGCCTGGTTCATTACCCAAAACCAAATCCAACGTGGCCTTGCCTCTTGTTGGCCTGTCAACATATTGTTTCAGGAAACCCTCCTGCACACACTGTACAAAAAACGACCCATCTAATGTACTCAAACTATATCTTTTCCAGTCAATATTTGGAAAGTTAAAGTCTCCCATAATAACTACCCTGTTACTTTCGCTCATACCCAGGATCATCCTCGCCATCCTTTCCTCTACATCCCTAGAACTATTAGGAGGCCTATAAAAAACTCCCAACATGGTGACCTCTCCTTTCCTGTTTCTAACTTCAGCCCATACTACCTCGGAAGAAGAGTTCCCATCTAGCATCCTCTCCGCCACCGTAATACTGCTCTTGACTAGCAGCGCCACACCTCCCCCTCTTTTGCCTCCTTCTCTGAGCTTACTAAAACACCTAAACCCCGGAACCTGCAATATCCATTCCTGTCCCTGCTCTATCCATGTCTCCGAAATGGCCACAACATCGAAGTCCCAGGTACCAACCCATGCTGCCAGTTCCCCTACCTTGTTTCGTATACTCCTGGCATTGAAGTAGACACACTTCAAACCACCTACCTGAACACTGGCCCCCTCCTGCGACGTCAAATCTGTGCTCCTGACCTCTATACTCTCATTCTCCCTTACCCTAATACTACAATCCAGGTTCCCATGCCCCTGCTGCATTAGTTTAAACCCCCCCAAAGAGCACTAACAAATCTCCCCCCCAGGATATTTGTGCCCCTCAGGTTCAGATGTAGACCATCCTGTCTGTAGAGGTCCCACCTTCCTCAGAAAGAGCCCCAGTTATCCAGAAATCTGAATCCCTCCCGCCTGCACCATCCCTGTAAATCTCTAGTTTAAAGTCCTATTGACCACCCTATTTACTCTTTTCGCCAGAACACTGGTCCCAGCTCGGTTCAGGTGGAGACCATCCCAACGGTATAGGTCCCCCTGTCCCAAAACTGACGCCAGTGTCCCATGAAAAGAAACCCCTCTTTCCCACACAAAAGTCCAACAGGTTTGTTTCAAATCACTAGCTTTCGGAGCGCTGCTCCTACATCAGGAGGTGGGTTTCAGAAACACATATATGTTGTGAGGCTTCTTACTGTATAAATTAGCTGCTGTGTCCTGTATTGCAGCAAGAACACCTCACAGCGCTTCCCTGGCTGCAAACAGCTTCCAGGTGTCCAGCTGCCTGTGGAATAAATGCATTTCCTTTCCTTTCAGGGGGGAATCTGTACGACAAGGTCCTGCAGCAGAGCAGCAAACTGTTCATGGAGCAGGTAAGTCAGCGAGAGGGAGGGACATCCACACACTAAACCCAGTGAGAAACACTCACACTCACCCACTCACACTCACTCACACTCACACTCACTCACACTCTCACTCACACTCACTCACTCACTCACTCACACTCACACACTCACTCACACTCACACACTCACTCACACACACTCACTCACTCACTCACTCACACTCACTCACACACTCACTCTCACACTCACTCACTCACCCACTCACTCATTCACTCACTCACTCACTCACACTCACTCACTCACTCTCACACTCACTCACTCACCCACCCACTCACTCATTCACTCACACTCACTCACTCACACTCACTCTCACTCACACTCACTCACTCACTCACTCACACTCACTCACACTCACTCACTCACTCACTCACTCACTCACTCACTCACTCTCACACTC
>NC_092708.1:400508892-400516392 GCF_047496885.1 Scyliorhinus torazame | reverse complement strand
TAACTATAGACCAGTGAGCCTGACTTCTGTTGTGGGCAAAATCTTGGAAAGGTTTATAGGAGATATGATGTATAATAATCTGGAAAGGAATAATTTGATTAGAGATAGTCAACACGGTTTTGTGAAGGGTAGGTTGTGCCTCACAAACCTTATTGAGTTCTTTGAGAAGGTGACCAAACAGGTGGATGAGGGTAAAGCAGTTGATGTGGTGTATATGGATTTCAGTGAAGCGTTTGATAAGGTTCCCCACGGTAGGCTACTGCAGAAAATACGGAGGCATGGGATTCAGGGTGATTTAGCAGTTTGGATCAGAAATTGGCTAGCTGGAAGAAGACAAAGGGTGGTGGTTGATGGGAAATGTTCAGACTGGAGTCCAGTTACTAGTGGTGTACCACAAGGATCTGTTTTGGGGCCTCTACTGTTTGTCATTTTTATAAATGACCTGGAGGAGGGCGTAGAAGGATGGGTGAGTAAATTTGCAGATGACACTAAAGTCGGTGGAGTTGTGGACAGTGCGGAAGGATGTTACAAGTTACAGGGACATAGATAAGCTGCAGCGTTGGGCTGAGAGGTGGCAAATGGAGTTTAATGCAGAAAAGTGTGAGGTGATTCATTTTGGAAGGAATAACAGGAAGACAGAGTACTGGGCTAATGGTAAGATTCTTGGCAGTGTGGATGAGCAGAGAGATCTCGGTGTCCATGTACATAGATCCCTGAAAGTTGCCACCCAGGTTGAGAGGGTTGTTAAGAAGGCGTACGGTGTGTTAGCTTTTATTGGTAAAGGGATTGGGTTTCGGAGCCATGAGGTCATGTTGCAGCTGTACAAAACTCTGGTACGGCCGCATTTGGAGTATAGCGTGCAATTCTGGTCGCCGCATTATAGGAAGGATGTGGAAGCATTGGCAAGGGTGCAGAGGAGGTTTACCAGAATGTTGCCTGGTATGGAGAGAAGATCTTATGAGGAAAGGCTGAGGGACTTGAGGCTGTTTTCATTAGAGAGAAGAAGGTTAAGAGGTGACTTAATTGAGGCATACAAGATGATGAGGATTGGATAGGGTGGACAGTGAGAGCCTTTTTCCCCGGATGGTGATGTCTAGCACGAGGGGACATAGCTTTAAATTGAGGGGAGATAGATATAGGACAGATGTCAGAGGTAGGTTCTTTACTCAGAGAGTAGTAAGGGTGTGGAATGCCCTGCCTGCAACAGTAGTGTACTCGCCAACACTAAGGGTATTCAAATGGTCATTGGATAGACATATGGACGATAAGGGAATAGTGTAGATGGGCTTTAGAGTGGTTTCACAGGTCGGCGCAACATCGAGGGCCAAAGGGCCTGTACTGCGCTGCAATGTTCTATGTTCTAACTAACACTCACTCTCACTCACTCACATTCACCCACACTCTCACTCACTCACACACACACACACACACACACACACACACACACACACACCCACTCACTCACACTCACACTCACACTTTACTCACACTCACACTAACTCACACACACTCACTCACACTCACTCTCACACTCACTCTCACACTCACTCTCACACACACTCTCTCACACACTCACACACACTCACTCATTCTCTCACTCACTCATTCTCACTCTAAATCACTCTCACTCACTCACACTCTCACGCACTCTCTCACACACACTCACACATTCTCTCACACTCTCACACACACTCTCACACACACTCTCACACACACTCTCACACACACTCTCACACACACTCTCACACACACTCTCACACACACTCTCTCACATCCACTCCCACACACTCGCTCACACACACACGCTCTCTCACACGCTCTCACTCTCTCACACTCACACACACACTCTCTCACACACTTTCTCTCACACACACTTTCACACACTTACTCTCTCACACTCTCTCACACTCTCTCACACACTCACTCTCTCACTCACATTCACTCTCACTCTCACACACTCACTCGCACTCTCACGCACTCTCTCACACACTCTCTTTCACACGCATTCTCTCACACTATCCCTCACACACTCCCTCACACACACACACTCTCTCACACTCTCTCTCTCACACTCTCACACACACTCACTCTCTCCCTCACACACTCTCTCCCTCACACACACTCTCTCCCTCACACACACTCTCCCTCACCGACACTCTCTCTCTCGCACACACTCTCTCCCTCTCTCCCTCACACACACTCTCTCCCTCACACACACTCTCTCCCTCACACACACTCTCTCCCTCACACACTCTCTCCCTCACACACACACTCTCCCTCACACACACTCTCTCCCTCACACACACTCTCTCCCTCACACACACTCTCTTTCTCACACACTCTTTCTCACACACTCTCTTTCTCACACACTCTCTTTCTCACACACTCTCTATCTCACACACTCTCTTTCTCACACACACTCTCTTTCTCACACACACTCTCTTTCTCACACACACTCTCTTTCTCACACACACTCTCTTTCTCACACACACTCTCTCACACACACTCTCTCTCACACACACTCTCTCTCACACACACACTCTCTCACACACACTCTCTCTCACACACACTCTCTCTCACACACACTCTCTCTCACACACACTCTCTCTCACACACACTCTCTCTCACACACACTCTCTCTCACACACACACTCTCTCACACACACTCTCTCACACACTCTCTCACACAATCTCTCTCACGCACTCTCTCACGCACTCTCTCACGCACTCTCTCACGCACTCTCTCACGCACTCTCTCACGCACTCTCTCACGCACTCTCTCACGCACTCTCTCACATTCTCTCACACACTCTCTCACACACACTCTCTCACACACTCTCTCACACACTCTCTCACACACACTCTCACACACACTCTCACACACACACTCTCACACACACACTCTCACACTCACACTCTCACACTCTCTCACACTCTCTCACACTCTCTCACACTCTCTCACACACTCTCACACTCTCTCACACTCTCTCACACTCTCTCACACTCTCTCACACTCTCACACTCTCTCACTCTCTCTCACACACTCTCACACACTCTCACACACTCTCACACACTCTCACACACTCTCACACACTCTCACACACACTCTCACACACACTCTCACACTCACTCTCACACACACTCTCACACACACTCACACACACTCACTCATTCTCTCACTCACTCATTCTCACTCTAAATCACTCTCACTCACTCACACTCTCACGCACTCTCTCACACACACTCACACATTCTCTCACACTCTCACACACACTCTCACACACACTCTCACACACACTCTCTCACATACACTCCCACACACTCGCTCACACACACACGCTCTCACACTCACTCACACTCACTCACACTCACTCACACTCACTCACTCACTCACACACTCACTCACTCACTCACTCACTCACACTCACTCACTCACTCACTCTCACTCACTCACTCACTCACTCACTCACACTCACTCACTCACTCTCACTCACTCACTCACTCACTCACACATACACTCACTCACTCACACTCACTCACTCACACTCACTCACTCACTCACTCACTCTCACTCACTCACTCACTCTCACTCTCACTCACTCACTCACTCTCACTCTCACTCACTCACTCTCACTCACTCACACACACACACTCACTCACTCACACTCACACTCACACTCACACCCACTCACTCACTCACACACACACTCACACCCACTCACTCACTCACTCACACTCACTCACTCACACTCACACTGAATCACACACCCACTCACTCACTCACTCACTCACACACTCACACTCACACTCACTCACTCACTCACTCACTCTCACACTCACTCACTCACACTCACTCACTCACTCTCCACTCACTCACTCACTCTCCACTCACTCAGTCTCACACTCACTCACTCACTCACACACTCACTCACACACACACTCACACACACACTCACTCACTCTCCACTCACTCAGTCTCACACTCACACACTCACTCACTCACTCACACTCACTCACTCACTCACTCACTCTCAGTCACTCACACACTCAGTCACTCACTCACTCACTCTCAGTCACTCACTCACTCAATCACTCACTCACTCACTCAATCACTCACCCACCTCACTCACTCACTCACTCACTCACAGGGTAGTTGTTATGGGGGAGTTTAACTTTCCAAATATTGACTGGAAACGCTATAGTTCGAGTACTTTAGATGGGTCCATTTTTATCCAATGTGTGCAGGAGGGTTTCCTGACACAGTATGTAGATAGGCCAACGAGAGACGAGGACATATTGGATTTGGTACTGGGTAATGAACCAGGACAGGTGTTAGATTTTGAGGTAGGTGACACTTTGGTGATAGTGACCACAATTCGATTACGTTTACTTTAGTGATGGAAAGGGATAGGTATATACCGCAGGGCAAGAGTTATATCTGGGGGAAAGGCAATTATGATGCGATGAGGCATGACTTAGAATGCATCGGATGGAGAGGATAACTGCAGGGGATGGGCACAATGGAAATGTGGAGCTTGTTCAAGGAACAGCTGCTGCGTGTCCTTGATAAGTATGTACCTGTCAGGCAGGGAGGAAGTGGTCGAGTGAGGGAACCGTGGTTTACTAAAGCAGTCGAAACACTTGTCAAGAGGAAGAAGGAGGCTTATGTAAAGATGAGACATGAAGGTTCAGTTAGGGCACTCGAGAGTTACAAGTTAGCTAGGAAGGACCTAAAGAGAGAGCGAAGAAGAGCCAGGAGGGGACATGAGAAGTCTTTAGCAGGTAGGATCAAGGATAACCCTAAAGCTTTCTATCGATATGTCAGGAATAAACAAATGACTAGGGTAAGAGTAGGGCCAGTCAAGGACAGTAGTGGGAAGTTGTGCTTGGAGTCCGAGGAGATAGGAGAGGTGCTAAATGAATATTTTTCATCAGTATTCACACAGGAAAAAGACAATGTTGTCGAGGAGAATACAGAGATTCAGGCTACTAGACTAGAAGGGCTTGAGGTTCATAAGGAGGAGGTGTTAGCAATTCTGGAAAGTGTGAAAATAGATAAGTCCCCTGGGCCGGATGGGATTTATCCTAGGATTCCATTTATCCTATCCATTTTGGGAGGAATAACAGCAGAATGGATTATTATTTAAACGGTAAGATGTTAAAACATGCTGCTGTGCAGAGGGACCTGGGTGTGCTGGTGCACGAGTCGCAAAGAGTTGGTGTGCAGGTGCAACAGGTGATTAAGAAGGCTAATCGAGTTTTGGCTTTCATTGCTAGAGGGATGGAGTTCAAGACTAGTGAGGTTATGCTGCAATTGTATAAGGTGTTGGTGAGGCCGCATCTGGAGTATTGTGTTCAGTTTTGGTCTCCTTACCTGAGAAAGGACATATTGGCACTGGAGGGAGTGCAGAGGAGATTCACTAGGTTGATCCCAGAGTTGAGGGGATTAGATTATGACGAGAGGTTGAGTAGACTGGGACTGTACTCATTGGAGTTTAGAAGGATGCGGGGGGATCTTATTGAGACATATAAAATTATGAAGGGAATAGATAGGATAGATGCGGGCAGGTTGTTTCCACTGGTCGGGGAAAGCAGAACTAGGGGGCATAGCCTCAAAATAAGGGGAGGTAGATTTAGGACTGAGTGTAGGAGGAACTTCTTCACCCAAAGGGTTGTGAATCTCTGGAATTCCTTGCCCAGTGAAGCAGTTGAGGCTCCTTCTTTAAACGTTTTTAAGAAAAAGATAGATGCCTTTCTAAAGAATAAAGGGATTCGGGGATATGGTGTACGGGCCGGAGAGTGGAGCTGAGTCCACAAAGATCAGCCATGATCTCATTAAATGGAGGAGCAGGCTCGAGGGGCCAGATGGCCGACTCCTGTTCCTAATTCATATGTTCTTATGATTCTCTGGGAAGCTAGGGAGGAGATTGCTGAGCCTTTGGCTTTGATCTTTAAGTCATCTTTGTCTACAGGAATAGTGCCAGAAGACTGGAGGATAGCAAAAAGGGGAGTAGAGACAACCCCGGTAACTATAGACCAGTGAGCCTGACTTCTGTTGTGGGCAAAATCTTGGAAAGGTTTATAGGAGATATGATGTATAATAATCTGGAAAGGAATAATTTGATTAGAGATAGTCAACACGGTTTTGTGAAGGGTAGGTTGTGCCTCACAAACCTTATTGAGTTCTTTGAGAAGGTGACCAAACAGGTGGATGAGGGTAAAGCAGTTGATGTGGTGTATATGGATTTCAGTGAAGCGTTTGATAAGGTTCCCCACGGTAGGCTACTGCAGAAAATACGGAGGCATGGGATTCAGGGTGATTTAGCAGTTTGGATCAGAAATTGGCTAGCTGGAAGAAGACAAAGGGTGGTGGTTGATGGGAAATGTTCAGACTGGAGTCCAGTTACTAGTGGTGTACCACAAGGATCTGTTTTGGGGCCTCTACTGTTTGTCATTTTTATAAATGACCTGGAGGAGGGCGTAGAAGGATGGGTGAGTAAATTTGCAGATGACACTAAAGTCGGTGGAGTTGTGGACAGTGCGGAAGGATGTTACAAGTTACAGGGACATAGATAAGCTGCAGCGTTGGGCTGAGAGGTGGCAAATGGAGTTTAATGCAGAAAAGTGTGAGGTGATTCATTTTGGAAGGAATAACAGGAAGACAGAGTACTGGGCTAATGGTAAGATTCTTGGCAGTGTGGATGAGCAGAGAGATCTCGGTGTCCATGTACATAGATCCCTGAAAGTTGCCACCCAGGTTGAGAGGGTTGTTAAGAAGGCGTACGGTGTGTTAGCTTTTATTGGTAAAGGGATTGGGTTTCGGAGCCATGAGGTCATGTTGCAGCTGTACAAAACTCTGGTACGGCCGCATTTGGAGTATAGCGTGCAATTCTGGTCGCCGCATTATAGGAAGGATGTGGAAGCATTGGCAAGGGTGCAGAGGAGGTTTACCAGAATGTTGCCTGGTATGGAGAGAAGATCTTATGAGGAAAGGCTGAGGGACTTGAGGCTGTTTTCATTAGAGAGAAGAAGGTTAAGAGGTGACTTAATTGAGGCATACAAGATGATGAGGATTGGATAGGGTGGACAGTGAGAGCCTTTTTCCCCGGATGGTGATGTCTAGCACGAGGGGACATAGCTTTAAATTGAGGGGAGATAGATATAGGACAGATGTCAGAGGTAGGTTCTTTACTCAGAGAGTAGTAAGGGTGTGGAATGCCCTGCCTGCAACAGTAGTGTACTCGCCAACACTAAGGGTATTCAAATGGTCATTGGATAGACATATGGACGATAAGGGAATAGTGTAGATGGGCTTTAGAGTGGTTTCACAGGTCGGCGCAACATCGAGGGCCAAAGGGCCTGTACTGCGCTGCAATGTTCTATGTTCTAACTAACACTCACTCTCACTCACTCACATTCACCCACACTCTCACTCACTCACACACACACACACACACACACCCACTCACTCACACTCACACTCACACTTTACTCACACTC
>NC_092708.1:400501392-400503892 GCF_047496885.1 Scyliorhinus torazame | reverse complement strand
TGTAGATAGGCCAACGAGAGACGAGGACATATTGGATTTGGTACTGGGTAATGAACCAGGACAGGTGTTAGATTTTGAGGTAGGTGACACTTTGGTGATAGTGACCACAATTCGATTACGTTTACTTTAGTGATGGAAAGGGATAGGTATATACCGCAGGGCAAGAGTTATATCTGGGGGAAAGGCAATTATGATGCGATGAGGCATGACTTAGAATGCATCGGATGGAGAGGATAACTGCAGGGGATGGGCACAATGGAAATGTGGAGCTTGTTCAAGGAACAGCTGCTGCGTGTCCTTGATAAGTATGTACCTGTCAGGCAGGGAGGAAGTGGTCGAGTGAGGGAACCGTGGTTTACTAAAGCAGTCGAAACACTTGTCAAGAGGAAGAAGGAGGCTTATGTAAAGATGAGACATGAAGGTTCAGTTAGGGCACTCGAGAGTTACAAGTTAGCTAGGAAGGACCTAAAGAGAGAGCGAAGAAGAGCCAGGAGGGGACATGAGAAGTCTTTAGCAGGTAGGATCAAGGATAACCCTAAAGCTTTCTATCGATATGTCAGGAATAAACAAATGACTAGGGTAAGAGTAGGGCCAGTCAAGGACAGTAGTGGGAAGTTGTGCTTGGAGTCCGAGGAGATAGGAGAGGTGCTAAATGAATATTTTTCATCAGTATTCACACAGGAAAAAGACAATGTTGTCGAGGAGAATACAGAGATTCAGGCTACTAGACTAGAAGGGCTTGAGGTTCATAAGGAGGAGGTGTTAGCAATTCTGGAAAGTGTGAAAATAGATAAGTCCCCTGGGCCGGATGGGATTTATCCTAGGATTCCATTTATCCTATCCATTTTGGGAGGAATAACAGCAGAATGGATTATTATTTAAACGGTAAGATGTTAAAACATGCTGCTGTGCAGAGGGACCTGGGTGTGCTGGTGCACGAGTCGCAAAGAGTTGGTGTGCAGGTGCAACAGGTGATTAAGAAGGCTAATCGAGTTTTGGCTTTCATTGCTAGAGGGATGGAGTTCAAGACTAGTGAGGTTATGCTGCAATTGTATAAGGTGTTGGTGAGGCCGCATCTGGAGTATTGTGTTCAGTTTTGGTCTCCTTACCTGAGAAAGGACATATTGGCACTGGAGGGAGTGCAGAGGAGATTCACTAGGTTGATCCCAGAGTTGAGGGGATTAGATTATGACGAGAGGTTGAGTAGACTGGGACTGTACTCATTGGAGTTTAGAAGGATGCGGGGGGATCTTATTGAGACATATAAAATTATGAAGGGAATAGATAGGATAGATGCGGGCAGGTTGTTTCCACTGGTCGGGGAAAGCAGAACTAGGGGGCATAGCCTCAAAATAAGGGGAGGTAGATTTAGGACTGAGTGTAGGAGGAACTTCTTCACCCAAAGGGTTGTGAATCTCTGGAATTCCTTGCCCAGTGAAGCAGTTGAGGCTCCTTCTTTAAACGTTTTTAAGAAAAAGATAGATGCCTTTCTAAAGAATAAAGGGATTCGGGGATATGGTGTACGGGCCGGAGAGTGGAGCTGAGTCCACAAAGATCAGCCATGATCTCATTAAATGGAGGAGCAGGCTCGAGGGGCCAGATGGCCGACTCCTGTTCCTAATTCATATGTTCTTATGATTCTCTGGGAAGCTAGGGAGGAGATTGCTGAGCCTTTGGCTTTGATCTTTAAGTCATCTTTGTCTACAGGAATAGTGCCAGAAGACTGGAGGATAGCAAAAAGGGGAGTAGAGACAACCCCGGTAACTATAGACCAGTGAGCCTGACTTCTGTTGTGGGCAAAATCTTGGAAAGGTTTATAGGAGATATGATGTATAATAATCTGGAAAGGAATAATTTGATTAGAGATAGTCAACACGGTTTTGTGAAGGGTAGGTTGTGCCTCACAAACCTTATTGAGTTCTTTGAGAAGGTGACCAAACAGGTGGATGAGGGTAAAGCAGTTGATGTGGTGTATATGGATTTCAGTGAAGCGTTTGATAAGGTTCCCCACGGTAGGCTACTGCAGAAAATACGGAGGCATGGGATTCAGGGTGATTTAGCAGTTTGGATCAGAAATTGGCTAGCTGGAAGAAGACAAAGGGTGGTGGTTGATGGGAAATGTTCAGACTGGAGTCCAGTTACTAGTGGTGTACCACAAGGATCTGTTTTGGGGCCTCTACTGTTTGTCATTTTTATAAATGACCTGGAGGAGGGCGTAGAAGGATGGGTGAGTAAATTTGCAGATGACACTAAAGTCGGTGGAGTTGTGGACAGTGCGGAAGGATGTTACAAGTTACAGGGACATAGATAAGCTGCAGCGTTGGGCTGAGAGGTGGCAAATGGAGTTTAATGCAGAAAAGTGTGAGGTGATTCATTTTGGAAGGAATAACAGGAAGACAGAGTACTGGGCTAATGGTAAGATTCTTGGCAGTGTGGATGAGCAGAGAGATCTCGGTGTCCATGTACATAGATCCCTGAAAGTTGCCACCCAGGTTGAGAG